>NC_016088.4:30071368-30371368 GCF_000004515.6 Glycine max | reverse complement strand
GATTTATTTCCTCTATTTTAGTCAACCCAATGTTTCCAAAATATGTTCTTTTATCCATTTGTGCATTCATCCAAGTCCATTTCGGGCGTCCGGGAAAATTTCACAGCATTCACCCTTCAGGTGTAGACACATTCTCCAAAAATTGGTTATGATCAATGAATTTTTTCAAAGAAAAGTTGGAAATCGTCTCTTTTCAAAAGCATGTCGTTTCTTAGCTAGACAACTCATTTTCTCTTTTTCCACCTTTTTCCTTACTTGCCTTCTTCTTTTTTCTTATTTGCTCTCTTTTTCTTTACTTGCCCTCTTCTTTCCCTTTTGTTCTCTTTTCCATTTCATTTTCTTTTCTTTTCTATTTTTATTTTTATCATGATTTTTTTTGTTTATTTTACATATATACTTTTGGACGATGTTCCTAAACGAAGAATTCTACACGGTTCCAGAATTTCAAACATCATCGATAGTAATGATATATAAATACTAACGCACCAATCTAAACAAAAATGTATGCGCTGTACAAATGACAATCGAAACAACAAAAACAAACATTAGTCTCTCAAGTCAAAACAATAACATAGAATAAAAATGACAAAAGAAATATGAAAGAAAACATGAATCTGGGGATCTTCCAGTCACGTGTCTCCACTCCCTCCCAAGAAGTCAAGCAAATCGGCCATCTCCTCATCCTCGTGGGCTTCTTCTCCATCGCCGGGAGCTTCTGGGGGTGCCTCTCCTGCTTGGGCCTCGGGCCAATCTCCGGGCCATGCTACCTCTGCCCTGAACTGGTCTGGAGTAGGGCATGAAAAAGAAGCGAAGCCCTGGCTCTGCATGCTAAGGCTCATCTGGTACAGACAGTCATGGGTCCGTACATGTGCTCGGTGGTTGGCCGCCTGCTGGCGAACCAAATGCCGTAAATACTGCTCCATGTCAAATGCCCCAGCCTGGCCAGCCTGATGAGGTGGTGGGGGCGCGCCTGCGGCCTGTGGAGCATCACCCTGAGCCTGTCTCTGGGTACAGTACTTCTCAATGAAAGCCCGGGTGATGGGCGGCCGAATCACCTTGGTAGGTGCAACGGGGACTCCGAACGACTGGCAGAGTCCTGTGATCAGTGCGGGGAATCCCAGGGCCCTGTTGGACTTATCTGGGTCCAAAGGGTGCCTAGTGGGCGCCATACCTGCAAAAATATAGATGGCATCAGCGATCAACTGAGCCACATGGATGCTCATCCGTGTCAGGATGGCGTACACCAGCTGGCACTTCGGCATGGGGAGGTCGGAATTATGATCGGTGGGCAGGATGTTGCTGAGCAGCAGAGTCATCCATATCTGAGTCAGGGTGGTCATGTTGGTGCGCATGATCCGCACCCGTCTTCCGGCAGCAGTCCGGGCAAAATCCTGCCCCGGTATACATAGCAACTGGGCGATGGCCTCCTCATCGAACCCATCAGACCGGTTCCTCCTCTGGCCATACTCGCACTCCTGGCCCTCTTCTAACACCAACGGATATCCCAGGAGCTGGCCGATAGCGTCGGCATCGAACGGGATCCACTGACCCCTAACCCAGGATCTCATGTCACGCACGCCCTCCTCTGTTGGCCAAGCATTGGCATAAAACTCAAGGACTATTTCTGGATCAAACTTGGCCATGGGAGTAACCAGTGGTGCCCACCGCCGACGCCCTATTTCCTCCTGGAAATCAGTATACTCGTCGTCCCTGAGCTGGACGCGTCGCTCCCGGAGAAACGACCACCCCTTGATGGCTTCGAAGCGCTGCTGGTGTACCGCGCTCCTAAAGCGGTGACTATCATACTCCGGAACGGAACTAGTTCCTTCTGCTGCCTTGTCCTTCCTGGACCTCTTTGAGGCAAGCTTCCTCGGGGCCATTTCCTGCGAAGGCAAACATTTGGAAAGTTAGTTTTACCAGTGGGATACTATTCTTAAAACAAAAATGACATACAACCTCCTCCCATAAATACAAACATCAATGTAAATTTAGAGCAAGCTTATGCGCATATTTCCTTACAAATGTTCTCTTGCACGAGACATTCTATTAACCGAAAAAAAAATGCACCCATATACAATCAAGGCAGCTTCGTTACCTAGATTATTTACACGTACTTCCAAGGTGTATTTGTTACTTACATCACACACCTCCTTGGCTAAATTCACATACATGCATACTCAAAACATTTTGGGGTACCAAAAATTGCACATGTGCACATCTTGGTATTTCTAATACCTATACATACACAAACTTCATGATGAATCTTGACTATCTACACAATAAGGTGCTACATTTTATGCTCTTTTCAAGTTTTTGCTACCTAAAGCCGCATGCAAATTCAAGTATATTTTCCTTTGCTGACTAAAATTGTATTCAAATTAAAAGGTATACATTTTTTGGTAATGTATCTTCTTTACATAACATGCAACATATTTATGTATATTTTTTGTGAGACATTTTGACTACCAAAAATTATATGTACATACATCCAAGTATTTTGCTATCATACCCAAAGTGTAAATTGCCAAAGGTATTTTGCTACCTATCCTAAACCTACACATTTATGATGAGCAAAATTCCTAACCATCTAGGCATAGGGAAAATATTGTAGCGTGGCCCATAGCTGATTGCTGGCCAAAAAAAGGGTAACTTTACCCAACATGCACCTCCTTTTGTGCTCTTTTTGCATAAAATTTCAGTTTCTAGGACTAGGATATATGTGGGGCAATTACTCTAGCCTTTTTCGGGAATGAATACATATTCCAAAAAATAGAAAATATGCACAAACCAAAATACCCCATGGGTTGTCTCCTTACAAAAGTCACACGCTAATGCCATTGAGGCATTTCACCGAACACTTGGTGGGCGCGCGTTTAGGCATCAATAGCAAGAGAACGGGGACAATGTGGCATGTCCTATTGTTTCAAAATGCATTATAGGCCTAGGGCCATCTCATACCAACCCCTAATTCAATCTAATCAAGCAAGAAAACAAATCAAAATGGCCCCATATATTTGAGCACACCCCCACAATTTAGAGCACCAAAAGGAGATCAAAATACACCAATAAAAAGCTAGAAAGCTTAGGGATGGAATACTTACTTGTTGGTGATGAACAAAAGCGCAAAACGGAATCAAAAAATGCGAAAAAGGATGACCCTAGGGCTGCAAATTCGTCAATCCCGTGGGTATGGCTTTTGAAAGGGGGGGAAAAGAAGTTTTTGAATGTAAAAACGCCCCCCCTTTCGTCATTTTTATAATTTGGTGCAGGGGTGGCTCGCCCAGGCGAGCCCAGCTCGCCCAGGTGAGCTAACCTGCACTTTTTTTTTTTTTTTTTTTTTTTTGAGGGGAACATTAACCATGTCCCCTCCCTTCTCATGGATTAGCATTTTGCCTAACTTGAACTTAATTAGGTTAGAATTAGGCGTTGATTACTTATTTTATTATTACTCTTTTCCTTTTTAAAACAAACAAATAGTAAAAGAAAGCTGCAAAATACAAAGGATACGGGGCTGCCTTGCAGCGACATTCCCTGCTTGTTTCGCACAGAGAAGGTGTCATACCCTAATTTCGTCCGGGGACCTTTGCTCGATGACGTGCGACCATTCTTTGGTCCTCGTGAGGTGCTTGGCACCCATCATTAGGCAATTTGTGAAATTCCAGGACATGCCGAAAAACCAAAAAAATATTGATGCACAATCCGTAAGTTTCCGTGACACACCGGAAATCAAATGGAAGCATCGTTCCATAATTAAGTGAGGTTCCGTAACATTCCGTAAGTCAAAAAGGGGATGATTATGTAATCCGCAAGGTTCCGTAACATTACGGAAAGAAAACAAGTATCGTTACGAAATTCGTAAGTTTCCGTAACTTTACGAAAAAAGAATCACCAAAAAACAGCAGAGGGGGGTGTACTTAGTAAAAATGGGGGTGCAAATAGCACCCAGGCCCACTTGGGCCCTCCAGAATATTCCTCCAGAAGGCTGTTGCTTCTGGAGGAAGCAACCTGGCTCGCCTGGGCGAGCTGAGCTCGCCTGGGCGAGCTGAGCGGCAACCACCTCCCCTATTTTGCTATAAATAGGGGAGGAAGTGAAGAAGAAAAGGGTTCAGCCCCTTTGGCACTTCTCTCTCTTTCGAATTTGCTTGGAAAAATTGTTTCCGTGAAGAAAATCTAAGCCGAGGCGCTTCCGAAACGTTTCCGTAACGTTTTCCGTGAGGAATTTCGCAAAGATTTCAACCGTTCTTCGACGTTCTTCATTCGTTCTTCATCGTTCTTCGATCTTCAACGGGTAAGTACCTCGAACCAAGCTTTTCGATTCATTCTATGTACCCACGGTGGTCCACATTGTGTTTTGTGTATTTTTATTACCGTTTCATTTACTTTTTATACCCCCTCTTGACGTGCTTAAGCCATTTTACTTAAGTCATTTCTCGCTTAACTTAAAAATAAAATAAATTTCCACCGAACGTTTGAATTGTATTATCCGTTAACTTCGGTTAAAATGAATTCCGACCGTTCGGTCGTGCCGTAACCACGTTGGAAATAAAAAAAAAGAGGTAAAAAATAATATAATAATCAAAAAGACATCTTTTAGTAAAATAAAGCGGAAAATCAATCGGACGTTTTCTCTTTGGGATTTCTCATTCTTAATCGAATTGATTAATAACTAAAGTGAAACTAAAGGCTAAAATCAATTCGCCTAGTCAAGCTCGTCCATAAAAATAGGCTTTTGAAGTTTGTCATTTCATTTTTTTTCACTAAGTAAAATGGATCATTTTTAAGGTCCAATGCCTTAAAATGATCACCTCTTAAAGTAAAAAAGAATCACTTGATAAAAAAGAACTACGTAGGTCTGATTTTCTCATCCCAAATTGAGGAATACGTAGGAGCAAAGGGAAACACCCTTGTCGACCACAAAAAAGAAAAAAATATAAAAAGGGTATAAAGGATATAAGAACATAAAAGGGAACATAAAAATCAAAGTCATGTTTGCACATTCGATTAAAGGCTGCCGTCCCTTGGGACGGGCGTGTGGGGTGCTAATACCTTCCCCGTGCGTAAATACAACTCCCGAACCTTTCACTAAAAAGTTCGTAGATCGCGTCTTTTCCGGTTTTTCCGACGTTTTCCTCAAATAAACGTTGGTGGCGACTCCGCGCGTATTCCTTTCGTGGAACACGCATCCCGCGAGTCTCGCGTCGCCCTCCCGCCGAAGGGTAGGTTGCGACAGTTGGCAACTCCACTGGGGACAATTTTTAGAGAGTTAGGCCATTTAATTTTGTGCAATGTTTTACCGTGACTTACCCCTTTGTTGGTTTCCTTTCATTATGTTCTTGTGTATATAAACTCTTTGTTGCTTTTAGTACATTTTAAATGTATGCATGAAGTAAATATTTATTCATTTGATGCACACAAACACCAACACTATTTGCACACACTGTGAGTGAAAAAGGGCCCTATACCCGGGTTCATGGGAGCATAAGGAGTGGAGGTGAATCTGTGATCATGCTAGGTCTCCGACTTGCTTGATTACAGTGAACCCTCATCTAAAGCTTTTCTCTTTGAAAACCTATTGTTGCTAGTAGTCCCTACTGCTACAATATGTTCTTCAAAGGGGATGATACCTCTAGAAACCATCAAGAGAGATATAACTACCTTGGGGATTATTGCTAAAAGCCTAGTTAGTTCTCTCCCTTATAGGTCCCTTAAATAGGGGCACGGAGCAAACACGCTGCGTGCCATTTTTCACACTGCCATGCATAAGTATCATATACCCGTTTGCTTATGTTCAGTGAATATTATCATACTATGTACATCCCCGTATTGTACCTTTCGCATGTGCATCATGTGCGGGTTCCGTCTTAATCCCCTCTCTTGGGCAAACCAACGGAGGGTCCGTGTCACCTTCTTAAATACATACGTTGGGCACTTTGCTACCCCAAGACGTTGTATCTAAGAAGGAGACAATTTCCCGAGCTCCCGTATTCATAAATTGCATCCGTGTCATATGCATTCCTTCATGCATTCATCCATTCCACCCATGATAGATGTCGGAGTTTTGATTCGCACTAGATTTTATTTCACTTTAGTAAAACATGGGATCAAGTCAAAAGCCTTCGCTTAAAAAGAGGTTTTATCAAGTCAAAATCAAGAGCTTAGAGGTCACCAGTTTACGAAAGTTGGGGCAATTAATGGGTCAACTTCAACGGCAAGCCTTCCGCAAAGCCTATGGTAAGCATTTGGGACCTAGCTAGGGTAGAAGTCTCCATGGAACCAATTGCCTCCCTCGCCCAGTATTATGATCAGCCGTTGAGGTGCTTCATCTTTGGGGACTTCCAGCTATCACCAATGGTGGAAGAATTTGAAGAGATCCTAGGATGTCCTCTAGGGGGAAGGAAACCATACCTCTTCTCAGGGTTCTACCCCTCATTGGCCAGAATTTCTAAAAAAGTCCAAATCTCGGCGCAGGAATTAGACCGCCAAAGGCAAGTCGAAAATGGGGTGGTCGGAATACCGAGAAAATATTTGGAGGTAAAAGCAAGAATCTTGGCAGATAAAGGCGAGTGGACCCCATTCATAGATATTCTCACACTGTTGATTTTCGAGGGAGTCCTCTTTCCAAATGTGGATGGGTTGGTGGACCTGGCAGCGATCGACGTTTTTCTCGCCTATCATAACCACAAGGAAAGTCCGGTTGTCGCTATGCTGGCCGACCTATATGACACCTTCGACCGAAGATGTGAAGAAAGCAATGCAAGGATTGTTTGCTGTACTCCAACTCTCTATGTGGGGCTGGTTTCACACCTTTTTCTCCAAGTAGGTAGGCCCGTCTATCCGCTACAAGGTCACCGCTCGTGCGTTGAAAAAGGAAAGGCGAATTGGGACCAACTCTTGGCTAGCATGGGGGGGCATCTGTTAATTGGTTCCCTCGCTAGAAGGAAGGAAGAATCAAGATTCTATCTTCATGCGAAGGATGTCCAAATGTTCCCTTGATGGGAACAAGGGGTTGTATTAATTATAATCCCGTTCTCGCCATAAGACAGCTTGGCTACCGCATGAGAGGAGCGCCATTAGACGAAAGCATCACGCCTTTCATCGCACGGGGTTTCAGTGACCACAACGCGAGGGTACTCCAAGGAGTTCGCAAGGCATGGGATGCGGCGTGAAGAAAGGACAGAGAGCTTAGGGGAAGCAGTAATGGGATCATCGACGGCTATCATAAGTGGCTGAGAGTCCGAACACAAGGATTGGATTGGCTCCCAAATCTAAAGACTGTGAGAGACGATGAGGTTAAAGCTTCGGAAGAAAGTGATGAGGTACAAGCCCTAAAGGTAGAGCTTGAAAGAGCCTGGGTAGTCGAAGAGAAGTTCAAGTCCATAGCCATCAAAGTCTGAAAAGAGTATGATGAACTAAGGGATGTCAATATGGCCACCGATGAAGCCTTGGAATGAGAAACCAAGAAGGCCCGAAAGGAAGAACACGACCAAAGCAAAGTTTTGAGGGGCTTTATAGGGCAGCAATAGTGAGCTCAAGCTCCGAAGAGGTGAAAGGAATCATCACGGGTCAAAGGCATGATCTTGAAGGACGAGCTAAAGGTTTGCCTTAGGTCGAAAAGAAATTTGTCCCAACAGTTAAGCGAGACTGAAGGGAATATGTGGGCCATCATCGATAAGTGCAAAGAGAGGCTAAATCTAGCGGCGACTCACGAGCAAAGGCTAGAGGATGAGTACGCCAAGATATCAGCAGAAAGGGAAGCAAGGGAAAGGGTAATTGATTCATTGCACCAAGAGGCAACAATGTGGACGGACCGATTTGCTCTTACTTTGAACAGGAGTCAAGAACTTCCCCCATTGCTAGCCAAGGCCAAAGCAATGGCGGACACCTACTCCGCCCCCAAGAAGATCCACGGACTTCTCAGCTATTGTCAACATATGATAGACTTAATGGACCATATGATTAGAAACCGCTAGGAAGTTTGTATTGTCGCTCAGATCTTGACTAGTTATAACTTTTTGAATAAAATGAGTTTATCCCACGTTTTTACTCCAAAAATCAGTGCGAATCAAGTCACTCCCGCATTTTATCTCTAGCATGCATTGTATGTTGGTCTCGTCCTTTGTCACGGGAAGCCGGAAGGTCCATATCACCTTCTTAATTGTACACATGGGGCACTGCGCCCCCAAATGCGCAAGTAAGAAGAGATAATTTTCCGGGCTCTCGTGTCCGTAAAATGCATTCATATCATGCATCACATAAGCATCTCTTCATAACATCATAATGGACATATCCTGCATTTGTCCGTTATCATATTCCAGCCTCACATTTTGCATGAGTCATGGCATCATCATGCATATGCGTTCAACAAACTTTTTGATCTGCAAAATTGCATACCATTTGTTTTCATGTTTGCTCATCCTTGCGTTTTCCTCTACAAAACAAAAAAAAAGGGGGAAGCGTGAAACTTCACACTACATTCTTAGTTTCATGTGTTAGGCACCACGAGCCAACCATGTTGGGATCATAAACCCGTTTCACTTAAAAACAAAATAATTGAACATGGTACCTAATGCATGGTTAACTAGGAAATGGTGTTTCTTCGGGCATCTCAATTTCATAATTACATTTTCCGTGCATAAGCTTAAAGTATGCCCGAGTCATTCATCCCTATGAGATGTTGTTGAAGTATTGGCGATCAGAATTGCCATTCCTTGGATTATAGGGTTGAACCAAGCTCATGCTTTTACAAAAAGGTTCATCAAGTCAAGTTGAAATATGGAAGTAACCGTCTTGCAAAATTGGGGCAAAAGATGAATCGAGTCACATCACTGCTTCATCTACTGCCAAACATATTTAGGATTGTTGATGTCCTTGTTACTTCCAGTTTCACTTTGACAAAGATGTCATGGACCATGTTGAAAATCTAAATTGATTCAACCTCATATCCTGCGTAAAAATTCGCAATACTTCAACTGTACACCATTCGCATACATCCATGCTTTTCATTGGTTGCATTGCTCATTGCATTCTTTCCTTGAAAAATAAAATAAAATAAAATAAAAAATGAACTTAATCATTGTTATCAAAAGGAAAAGGACACGCTTTACGACGCCCTTACCGAACTCGTGCTAGAGCTAGAGTAATGGGTGAAGCAAAGGAGGTGCAAGAGAAGATGAAGGCCGACATGGAGGCCATGAAAGAGCAAATGGCCACAATGATGGAGGCCATGAAGAGCACTGAAGGGCAAGCAGTTGGTGGTATACCCTTTGAAAACACTTTGGAGGGCCCTCAGTATCACCCACAACTACACCTCTTGCATTCCACGACAAGTAAAAACCCTCATGCTATGGCAGAAATGGGAAAGTTGGATCATCTAGAGGAAAGGCTCAGGGCCATTGAAGGAGGTGAAGATTATGCCTTTGCTAACCTAAAAGAGTTGTTCCTAGAACCCAATATCATCACCCCTCCCAAGTTCAAGGTGCCGGACTTTGGCAAGTACAAGGGGACTACTCGCTCCAAGAACCATCTAAAGATGTACTGTCGGAAGATGGGGGCATACGCAAAGATGAGGAACTGCTAATACATTTCTTCCAAGAAAGTCTTACTGGGGTAGCTGTTACCTGGTACACTAACTTGGAACCTTCCCGAGTCCATACTTGGAAGGACCTAATGGTTGCCTTCGTTAGGCAGTATCAGTACTATTCTGATATGGTTCCGGATAGGATGCAACTACAAAACATGTGCAAAAAGGGAGACGATAATCGTGATGGTAGACACATTATCGGTACTCTACTATGAAAAGATGGTGGGCTACGCACCCTCAAAAGCTTTGCGGATTTGGTCTTTGCCAGTGAAAGGATCGATGTGGGTCCGAAAAGAGGCAAATTTGATCATCCTACTAGGACGACTGAGAAAACTGGGGCAAATAAAGAGGGTGAGGATGAGGGAGAAACCCATGCTGTGACTGCCATTCCTATACGACCAAGTTTCCCACCAACCCAACAATGTCATTACTCAGCCAATAACAAACCTCCTCCTTACCCCACCACCCAGTTATCCACAAAGGCCATCCCTAAATCAACCACAAAGTCTGTCTACCGCACTTCCAATGACGAAGACCACCTTTAGCACAAACAAAAAAAAAAAAAACACCAACAAAAAGGAATTTTGCAGCAAAAAGCCTGTAGGGTTCACCCCAAATTCCGTTGTCATATGCTAAACTTGATCCCATATCTACTTGATAATTCAATGGTAGCCATAACCCTAGCCAAGGTTCATCAACCTCCATTTCTCCGAGAATACGACTCGAACGCAACGTGTGCTTGTCACGGAGAAGCCCCGGGGCGTTCCATTGAGCATTGTAGGGCTCTGAAGCGTAAGGTGCAAGGTCTAATTGATGCGGGCTGGCTGAAATTTGAGGAGAATTGCGTGTAAATCCTGACATTGACAAGAGATGCCACACATGGGGCAATTTTGAAAGCTGTTGTTAGGTGTCCCTAATGACTCATCAGGGTTTCCAAGTTTATGCCATTATTGTAAACCACAGCTACAATGTTAAATGAAATGGATAAAGTTGATATCTTTGTCCCTCATCCTCTCACAAACGTATGTTTGCTTATTCAACTTTCACCGGAATGTGGGTGCAAGCCATTGGTCTGTTTGCTCAAGCGACCTGCGCTCCTGAGTGTTGACTTCCAAGACTGTTCAATCAGAGATTACTCGTCTTGCACGTTGGTGGGGGTGCCGTAAAACAACGAGTAAAGTTCAAAACAAATAAGTTTCAAAATAAAATAAAATAAAAGTGTTCAAAAAGAAAAAAAAAACATTTGATTGACTGTGCTTTCAAGACGTTCATGTGACCTCATTTTATCATCCTGGAAAGTTTGTCTTTTTAGAGAGAAGTGAGTTATCAAGAATAGGATGTTGGACAAATGGCCTCAGTTACCTTGAGAAGAAGAGGGGATTGAATTAAGATACGAATATTATTCCCCAATTAAACTTTCACTCTCTCTTTTCGGATTAACAATGCACATAGGGACAACCCTTTCCTTGTGTTCAAGAATCCCCTACAACAAGAGACCCACGGTCTCTTAATCCCTTTTCAGAAATAAGAAGTAGAGAAGAAGATGTCTCTCTTAAAAGAGGTAGATTGTAAAATGAAGATCAATAAAAAATTCCTTATTGAATATGCAAGTGGTTGACCAAGGAATCTTTTTGAGAGGATAAGACATTTCAGTTCAGAAATACTCTTGATCTTTCGAGAGGATAAAACTGTTTGGGCAATAAAAACTCTCTTTGAAACATTTGAATGGCCGTTCATAAAACATTTGAATAGATATGTCTCTTGGAAATTATTTTCTGAAAATCCCCTCTGGTAATCAATTACAAGACTTATGTAATCGATTACAGGTTTTAAAAATTTGAATTAAAACATTTTCAACTACTGGTAATCGATTACCAGAGAGCAAATCTCAATTTGAAATGATAGAATTCTTTGGTCAAACCTTTTGTTTGTTTCAATTTGGAAACTTCTTCCTAAAGATTCTAAGAGATCAAACTTGATCATATATCTTGACTTTCTTGGATTCTTGTCTTGAATAAAACTTAGAAGCATTTGATCCTTTAGCATCATCAAGACATCAAAACATCTTGCTTCTACATAGGAGTCATTTGACTTAATCCATCAACTGAAAGATCCTTCAACTATTTCTCGTCCTTGGAAAATTCTTTTTGCAAGAATCAACTGCTTCTTTCATTCTTCCTCACTACAAGGTCGTGAAAAGAAGACAACACTTGGTACCTCTAAGCCCTACACTGGGGCAACGAAAGGCACCATGCAAAAACCTCAAGCGAACCTAGGGGCAGATTAGAAGTTCTCACCCAATAGGTTCCCTCCTACAAGGTCATGACGAAAGGCAACGATTGGTACCTCAAAGCCTTACACTGGGGCAATGAGGGGCACCGTGCATGAGCCTCAAGTGAACATAGGGGCCGATCAAAAGTTCACACCCGTCGATGTTTTTAAACAAGAAAAAAAAAAGGGAGACAAGCCCTGGAATTTCAATAGATTGATTAATTATCAAACGACTCCATTCCCGTCACTCCAAAACGGTCAAGTGACTAAATCAAACAGAACATACACTCTGAGGGAGTTCCCGGAGAGATTTGCAAAAAGATAGGATGAGGTTGCATGAATTATCACCTCTTTCAAAAGGACAGTCAATCTGTGTTTTCCAAAAAAAATTAAATCAAAATCAAAATCACAAAATAGGGAAAGAATGTCATGAACGTTGTACAACTTTCCATTACATTGCATTGTTTCATATGAAGTCTGCATTTACCGCATTTCAAGACAAAGGTTGCATGCATCTGCATCCCTAAAAATCATGTTAACTGCATAGATTTCCTACATCTAATATCCAGTCGTGTGGATTTGGGATAACCGACCCTCTCGATGAGTCGATCTCTTGCTTTCTCATAAAGGTGAACCCTTGGGTACTAGTTACCCTCACCATCAGAGGGCTGCACGCCCTCACCTTCAGAGGGCTACACGCCCTCGCCATCAGAGGGCTGCACGCCCTCACCTCCAGAGGACTACATGTCCTCGCCTTGAGAGGGCTACACGTCCTCACCTTGGGTACTAGTTACCCTCACCATCAGAGGGCTGCACGCCCTCACCATCAGAGGACTACACGTCCTCGCCTTGAGAGGGCTACACGCCCTCATCTTGGGTACTAGTTACCCTCACCGTTGAGAGGACTACACGTCCTCGCCTTGAGAGGACTACACGTCCTCACCATCAGAGGGCTGCACGCCCTCACCTCCAGAGGACTACATGTCCTCGCCTTGAGAGGGCTGCACGCCCTCACCTAGGGTACTAGTTACCCTCACCGTCAAAGGACTACACGTCCTCGCCTTGAGAGGACTACACGTCCTCACCATCAGAGGGCTACACGCCCTTACCTCCAGAGGACTACATGTCCTCGCCTTGAGAGGGATACACGCCCTCACCTTGGGTACTAGTTACCCTCACCGTCAGAGGACTACACGTCCTCGCCTTGAGAGGACTACACGTCCTCACCACCAGAGGGTTGCACGCCCTCACCTCCAGAGGACTATAAGTCCTCGCCTTGAGAGGGCTACACGCCCTCACCTTGGGTACTAGTTACCTTCAACTTCAGAGGACTACACGTCCTCGCCGTCAAAGGGTCATGTGCCTTCACCTTTGTAGGGCTACACGCCCTCACCTTCAGAGGACTACACGTCCTCACCTTTAGAGGACTACACGTCCTCGCCATCAAAGGACTACATGTTCCCCATTTTCAAAGGGGGGCATGCCCTCACCTTTAGAGGATTGCACGTCCTTGCCATCATAGGACTACACTCCCTCGCCTTCGAAAGGCGACACGTCCTGAACTTCAGAGGGCTACACGCCCTCGCCTTTAGAGGACTACGCGTCCTCACTTTCAGTGGGCTCCATATCCACACCTTAAGATAATTTAAGGTCCTCTGTCCTTAAATGCTTAACCGAGACTTGCACTCCCGATTAAGGGACTAGTAGTTTCCTTTTAGCGGTTCCTGGGCCACCCCCTGATATTGGAGGAGGGCCAACTGTGCGAGCACAACCAGAGAGGGAGGCTATCACACAGCTACTATGCATACTGGGGCAAGATTTCACCCGTGCCGCTGCAAAGAGACGAGTGCGGATCATGCGCACCAACATGACCACTCTTACATAGATATAGATGATGTTGCTACTTAGCAACATTCTGCCCAGCGACCGCAATGCCAATCACCCCCTGCAAAAGTATCAGTTGGTCTGTGTCGTCCCGACATGGGTAAGTATGCATATGGTTCAACTGATTTTTGATACCATCTATTGTTTGCAGGGATCGCACCCACAAGACACCCAGTGGACCCGGAAAAGTCCAACAGGGCCCTGGGGTTTCCAGCTCTGGTTACGGGCCTCTATCAGTCCTATAGGGTGCCCGTACCCCCCGGCAAGGTTATGTCATCATAGGTAAGTATGCACATCGCTCAACTGATTTCTGATTTCATCTATTGTTTGCAGGGATCGCGCCTGCAAGACACCCAGTGGACCCGAAGAAGTCCAACAGGGTCTTGGAGTTGTCAAGCTCTAATTACGGGTCTCTATCAGTTCTACGGAGTACCTGTAACCTCCAGCAAGGGCATCAGGCCCCCTACTGATCGAGCTTTCATCAAGAAGTACTGCGTCCCCAGGCAGGCGCAGGGCGAAACACCACAGCAGCATTGGGATGGCCGGTAGCGGGCAATAGACACACCGCCACCACCTCTAAAGTTCACCTCAGCTCATCCATAAAAAGGTTAGAGTGTTGCCTACGACACATGGCCGACCAGTAGGCGACCAAGTCCAAAGCCAAAGGTAAGCGAAGTACTAGGTCCGTGACCAACAAGTCATAAGGCGTCCAGCTAAAGACGTTAAAGAAGCGCTACTAGGAGGCGACCTAGTACCTTTTGAATCTATGCTTGTTATTTGATCACTTTTTATAGTAGGACACACCTAGTTGCTCATGATCCTGGGGATTTAAATAAAACAAGCGCAAGCTCGGAAGGTAGTCATACCTTACAAAACATATATATGTATGTTTAGGTAGTGAAAATACCTTAGATATGCATGTATGTAAACAAAAAAACACTTCACAAAATATATATATATGTATGTTTAGGTAGAAAAATACCTTAGATATGCATGTATGTAAACAAAAAACACTTCACAAAATATATATATGTATGTTTAGGTAGAAAGATACCTTAGATATGCATGTATGTAAACAAAAAATACTTCACAAAATATATATATGTATGTTTAGGTAGAGAGATACCTTAGATATGCATGTATGTAAACAAAAAAATACTTCACAAAATATATATATGTATGTTTAGGTAGAGAGATACCTTAGATGTGCGTGTATGTAAACAAAAAAATACCTCACAAAACATATATATGTATGTTTAGGTGGCAAGATACCTTGGATATGCATGTATATAGCAAAAATACCTCACAAAAATATGCACATGTTTAGGTAGCAAAATACCTCATGAAAAAAAAAAAAAAAAGAGAAAAAAGGAAAATAAGTTGTCAAGCTGAAAAACCAACATGCTTTTGAAAAGAGATGACTTCCAACTTTTCTTTGAAAAAAATTCACTGATCATAACTAGTTTTTGAAAAGATGTGTATACACCTGAAGGGTGAATGCTGTGAAGTTTTCCCCGGACGCCCGAAATGGACTCGGATGAATGTACAAATTGATAAAAGAACATATTTTGGAAACATTGGGTTGATTAAAATAGAGGAAATGAATCCTGAGCCCTAGCATCACATGACCATAAAAATTTGACATTTGAGTGTCCACATAGGTGCATGCATGACCAGTTTTGCATAAAATTTCCAAATCATCATTTTTGCATTTGTGTCATGGAAATAATGTGGGGCATCCCTTTTATCCTTGAACCAAACCAAACCCTGACGTGTATCATGTCTAGCCATTCTACAAGCTTTGAGCCAAAATCCTGACTCACCATAAACCTTGACCCAGGGTGAGAATGTCAATTCTTACCCTCGGAAGCAAAAAAAAAGGGGAGAGGGAAAATTTCCAATCAAAGAGGAAGCAAAAAAGGAGAGAAGGAAAATTTCCAATCAAAGGAAAAAAGAGAGGAAAGGGAATTCCGAATCAAAGAGTGGGAGAAAGCAAAAAGAAAAGAAAGAAAATTCCCAATCAAAGAATGGGAGAAAGAAAAAAGAGAAGAAGAAAGGGAAGAAAGTTCCCGATCAAAAAAAATAATATGCAGAAAGGTCTTTGGACTGGACAATATCTGAACAATACAGAATTGTCACCAAAATGAATAAAAAGAAGGAAAGGGAACCATGACCTAAAATGGTCTTCCCCCTTTAGTTGCCAAGCAAAATCTTGTGTGCTAGCAACCTTTTTTCGCCCCGCACTAAACCAGAACAGAAAAGGAAAAAGCCAGAAAAATCAAAAGCCAAAAACACACAAAAGCCAAAAAAAAAACCCCCAAAAGAACCCATTCCCAAGGGAAGTCCTATTTGATCCATGATCACGCATGTAATTTTTGATTTGATAGGAAATAATTTGCAAAGTCAAGTCATGACATATCTATGGTTCGGAATTAGGATGAAACACTTACCTGTGCGAGATTGATACACTTTGAGTGATTTTCTTCTATTTTTGTCGAACCCGGTGTTTCCTCTAAATGGTCATTTAGAAATGAAATGCTAGCATCCAAAATCTCATTCATGGTTATGGGAGATTTCATTAGCAGACTCTCCTTCCCCGGTAGATGCATTGTTTTTCACTCAAAAAAGCATATGCTGCTATAAATCAGTTGGAATATTTGTCTCTTTGCTAAAGCATGTTTGCATTTTAGTGGAGAAAACACCGAGACTTTTTCAAGTCTCACAAGTTATCCAGAACTACGTAGGTCTGAGTTCCTCATTGGAGGATACGTAGGAGCAAGAGCCTCGCTTTTGTCGACCACACCGCCTTTTGTTGCCATGACTCAAGAGCTGGTAGCCCGCGGAGACACCTTACGGTTATCCGCACCTCGTCATTCAGTGACCCCAAGTATGATTCACGAGCAGAGACCAATATGGTCATCTGTGCCCTTTCCGGAGATGTCAGCATTTTCCGATGGAGACTTTTCAAGTCTCACAAGTTATCCAGAACTACGTAGGTCTGAGTTCCTCATTGGAGGATACGTAGGAGCAAGAGCTTTGCTTTTGTTGGCCGCCCCATAATCTTTGTCATACTGACCCTGAGGTCATGTGACGTGCACCCTTGTATCATCCAGAGGCGGCGGGCCCGATGATACGCGGAGATAAGTTTGGTCATTCTGCACCCTTGTATCATCCAGAGGCGGCGGGCCCGATGATACGCGGAGATACCTTACGGTTATCCGCACCCTTTTGTCATCCAGAGGCGGCGGGCCCGATGACAAGCAGAGACCAAGTTTGGTCATTCTGCACCCTTGTATCATCCAGAGGCGGCGGGCCCGATGATACGCGGAGATACCTTACGGTTATCCGCACCCTTTTGTCATCCAGAGGCGGCGGGCCCGATGACAAGCAGAGACCAAGTTTGGTCATTCTGCACCCTTTTGTCATCCAGAGGCGGCGGGCCCAATGACAAGCAGAGACCAAGTTTGGTCATTCTGCACCCTTGTGTCATCCAGAGGCGGCGGACCCGATGATACGCGGAGATACCTTACGGTTATCCGCACCCTTTTGTCATCCAGAGGCGGCGGGCCCGATGATACGCGGAGATACCTTACGGTTATCCACACCCTTTTGTCATCCAGAGGCGGCGGGCCCGATGATACATGGAGATACCTTACGGTTATCCGCACCCTTTTGTCATCCAGAGGCGGCGGGCCCGATGACAAGCAGAGACAAAATTTGGTCATTCTGCACCCTTGTATCATCCAGAGGCGGCGGGCCCGATGATACGCGGAAATACCCGAGTGGTTATCCGTATAAACATTCTTTTGCTATCTGTAAGACAGAACGCTTGATAGCATGCAGAGGCTGACATAGTCTTCTGCACCTTTTGTTCCTCCGGGAACAACAAGTCATTTACATGCGGAAATTTCATGGTCGCCCGCGACTCTCGTCAACCGAGAGAAGCCAAATTAGTGTCATACACTAATTTTCGGGGACCTTTGCTTGATGACATGCGACCATTCTTTGGTCCTTGTGAGATGCTTGGCATCCATCATTAGGCAATTTGTGAAATTTTGGGGACAACAAGTCATTTGCATGTGGAGATTTTATGGTCACCCGCGACTCTCGTCAAATCGAGAGGAACGAAATTAGTGTCTTATCTTTACTTTCCTTTTATCTCCAATAAAAGACAAGTAAAGAGGGGCAACTGTGATACCCTAATTTCGTCCGGGGACCTTTGCTTGATGACGTGCGACCATTCTTTGGTCCTCGTGAGGTGCTTGGCACCCATCATTAGGCAATTTGTGAAATTCCAGGACATGCCGAAAAACCAAAAAAATATTGATGCACAATCCGTAAGTTTCCGTGACACACCGGAAATCAAATGGAAGCATCGTTGCATAATTAAGTGAGGTTCCGTAACATTCCGTAAGTCAAAAAGGGGATGATTATGTAATCCGCAAGGTTCCGTAACATTACGGAAAGAAAACAAGTATCGTTACGAAATTCGTAAGTTTCCGTAACTTTACGAAAAAAGAATCACCAAAAAACAGCAGAGGGGGGTGTACTTAGTAAAAATGGGGGTGCAAATAGCACCCAGGCCCACTTGGGCCCTCCAGAATATTCCTCCAGAAGGCTGTTGCTTCTGGAGGAAGCAACCTGGCTCGCCTGGGCGAGCTGAGCTCGCCTGGGCGAGCTGAGCGGCAACCACCTCCCCTATTTTGCTATAAATAGGGGAGGAAGTGAAGAAGAAAAGGGTTCAGCCCCTTTGGCACTTCTCTCTCTTTCGAATTTGCTTGGAAAAATTGTTTCCGTGAAGAAAATCTAAGCCGAGGCGCTTCCGAAACGTTTCCGTAACGTTTTCCGTGAGGAATCTCGCAAAGGTTTCAACCGTTCTTCGACGTTCTTCATTCGTTCTTCATCGTTCTTCGATCTTCAACGGGTAAGTACCTCGAACCAAGCTTTTCGATTCATTCTATGTACCCATAGTGGTCCACATTGTGTTTCGTGCATTTTTATTCTCGTTTTGTTTACTTTTTATACCCCCTGTTGACGTGCTTAAGCCATTTTACTTAAGTCATTTCTCGCTTAACTTAAAAATAAAATAAATTTCCACCGAACGTTTGAATTGTATTATCCATTAACTTCGGTTAAATTAAATTCCGACCGTTCGGTCGTGCCGTGACCACGTTGGAAATCAAAAAGAGGTAAAAAAATAATATAATAATCAAAAAGACATCTTTTAGTAAAATAAAGCGGAAAATCAATCGGACGTTTTCTCTTTGGGATTTCTCATTCTTAATCGAATTGATTAATAACTAAAGTGAAACTAAAGGCTAAAATCAATTCGCCTAGTCAAGCTCGTCCATAAAAATAGGCTTTTGAAGTTTGTCATTTCATTTTTTTTCACTAAGTAAAATGGATCATTTTTAAGGTCCAACGCCTTAAAATGATCACCTCTTAAAGTAAAAAAGAATCACTTGATAAAAAAGAACTACGTAGGTCTGATTTTCTCATCCCAAATTGAGGAATACGTAGGAGCAAAGGGAAACACCCTTGTCGACCACAAAAAAGAAAAAAATATAAAAAGGGTATAAAGGATATAAGAACATAAAAGGGAACATAAAAATCAAAGTCATGTTTGCACATTCGATTAAAGGCTGCCGTCCCTTGGGACGGGCGTGTGGGGTGCTAATACCTTCCCCGTGCGTAAATACAACTCCCGAACCTTTCACTAAAAAGTTCGTAGATCGCGTCTTTTCCGGTTTTTCCGACGTTTTCCTCAAATAAACGTTGGTGGCGACTCCGCGCGTATTCCTTTCGTGGAACACGCATCCCGCGAGTCTCGCGTCGCCCTCCCGCCGAAGGGTAGGTTGCGACAGAAGGGTAACGATCGGTCGGTCGTGACCCCATCCCCGCTTGCGTTCATCCTTAAGTACCTGCAAGTAATAAACAACCAGGTATGGCCAATCTTGGCCGCATCATTACCCTACCTTGACTGGTTTCTGCCGTTCCTGTTTTGTCTTCACTCCAAAAGGTAGCCCAAGGTGATCCTGCCCCTGTTTTACCACAACAATATACATGCGTATGCGTATGCGTATGCATGAATGTTTTCAAACGCAGAAAATTTAGGGAAAGTTGGTTCAGGTTCAATTCTAATTAAGCGCTTGGGGGATCCCATGAACTGAGCGGAAGGGCTCAGGCGATCACAAATTAACGCAAGGTGTGAAACTAACGTGAGGACTAAAAGCCTCAAATCCATGTTCATTTCTTTGAAAGACCGTAACAAGGGATACAGCGGACCGGAAATCCCTGGGGGGAAATCTAGAAAACACATAAAGATAGAGAACATGCAGCGACATCCTTAATTGCCCCAGCTTCTAAGCATAATATTGTTTGACGACATCAGAGTTCACGGGTGAAGGTAGCTCTTCGCCATCCATGTTGGTAAGCACCAGGGCCCCTCCGGAGAAAGCCCTCTTCACAACAAAAGGCCCTTCGTAGTTCGGGGCCCATTTCCCTCGGTGGTCCTTGACAGCATGGGACATTTTCTTTAGCACAAGGTCTCCCTCATGGAACTTGCGTAAGCGTACTTTCTTGTCGAACGCGCTCTTCATTCTTTGCTGGTACAAGCGCCCATGACTCATGGCCGTTAAGCGCTTACCCTCAATGAGGTTGAGCTGATCGTAGCGTGTTTGAGCCCACTCTGATTCCTTTAATCCGGATTCTGCCAAGATCCTTAATGACGGGACTTCTACCTCAAATGGTAACACCGCCTCCATCCCATATACCAATGAGAACGGCGTTGCCCCAGTTGACGTTCGCACTGAAGTCCGGTAACCGTGTAACGCGAATGGGAGCATCTCGTGCCAATCCTTGTATGACACGGTCATCTTTTGGATAATCTTTTTGATATTCTTATTGGCTGCTTCCACGGCTCCATTCATCTTTGGCCGGTAGGGTGTGGAATTGTGATGCTGGATTTTAAACTCCTCGCACATTTCCCCCATCATTTTGTTATTTAGGTTGGTGCCGTTATCCGTGATAATCTTTCTTGGCAAACCATATCGGCAGATGATCTCCTTCTTAATGAACCTGACCACCACATTCCTCGTGACATTGGTATATGAAGCCGCCTCGACCCACTTGGTGAAATAATCTATTGCTACGAGGATGAAGCGATGACCATTCGAGGCCTTGGGCTCAATGGCCCCGATGACATCTATTCCCCACATGGAGAAAGGCCAAGGGGCGGACATGACATTCAGGGGATGCGGTGGGGCATTGACATTATCCGCGAATGCTTGACATTTGTGGCACTTCCTCACATGGACACAACAATCACTTTCCATGGTAAGCCAGTAATAACCTGCTCTTAAGATCTTCCTGGCCATAGCATGCCCGTTGGCGTGCGTTCCAAACGAGCCCTCATGGACTTCCTCGATCATGTGATTTGCCTCCTTGGCATCCACACATCGCAGGAGTGTCATGTCGTGATTTCTCTTATACAGTGTGCCTCCGCTCATGAAGAAACTGGCTGCCAACCTCCTCAATGTCCTTTTATCGTTGTCGGCAATCTCTGGCGGGTATTCTTTGCTTTCGACATATCGCTTGATGTCGTAATACCAAGGCTTTCCATCCCGTTCCTCTTCCACTTGGCAACAATGTGCGGGTTTGCCACGACACTGAAATTCAATGTAGGGTAGGTCCCCGTGCGGTGTTAGCTGGAACATAGATGCCAATGTAGCAAGTGCATCTGCCATTTGATTTTCCTCGCGGGGAACATGATGGAAGGAGATCTCATCGAAAGTCTTAGCCAATTCCTTGATGTAGGCTTTGTAGGGTATCAGCTTGGGATCTCTAGTTTCCCATTCCCCTCTCAGCTGATGGATTACCAACGCTGAGTCGCCGTACACCTTGAGTAGTTTGACATCGGAGTCAATTGCTGCCTGGACGGCTAGGGCACATGCTTCATATTCGGCCATGTTGTTGGTGCAGTCGAATCCTAGCCTGGCTGTGAAAGGTACACATTGATTGTCCGGAGAGATCAACACTGCCCCAACGCCATGACCTAGAATGTTTGACGCTCCGTCAAACCATACAGTCCATTTGTCCCGATCTTCGTCCAACTTTTCCTCGAACAAGGCCATGATGTCCTCATCCGGGAATTCCGGATGCATGGGCTGGTAGTCGTTAAGAGGCTGTTGAGCCAAATAATCTGCCAAAGCGCTTCCTTTTATCGCCTTTTGGGTGACGTAGACTATATCAAACTCAGATAGCAAGACCTGCCACCAGGCGATTCGTCCTGTGAGAGCTGGCTTTTCAAAGATGTACTTAACCGGGTCCATTTTGGATATCAACCAGGTAGTATGACTCAGCATGTACTGCCTTAGGCGATGGGATGCCCATACTAAAGCACAACACGTTCTTTCGAGCAAGGAGTAATTCATCTCACAGGTCGTGAACTTCTTGCTTAAGTAGTAAACAGCGCGCTCTTTCTTCCCGGAGTCGTCATGTTGCCCCAGCATACACCCCATTGACTCGTCCAAGATTGTCATGTACAAAATGAGAGGCCTTCCAGGTACTGGTGGCATAAGCACGGGAGGATTCATTAGGCACTTTTTGATCCTTCCAAAAGCCTCTTGGCAATCTTCATTCCACCGATCAGTTTGGTTTTTGCGCAAGAGTTTAAACAACGGCTCACAAATGGCGGTGAGCTGCGATATGAATCTGGCAATATAATTCAAGCGCCCCAGGAAACCTCGGACTTGCCTCTCTGTACGGGGTTCTGGCATCTCAAGGATAGCCTTCACTTTTTCGGGGTCTACCTCTATCCCTTTCTGGCTTACAACGAAACCAAGCAACTTCCCTGATTTGACCCCAAAGGTACACTTAGCGGGGTTCAACCTTAATTGATATTTCTTAAGCCTTTCGAACAACTTCCGCAGGTTGACAAGGTGTTCTTCCTCAGATTTAGATTTAGCAATTATGTCGTCCACGTAGACCTCGATCTCTTGATGCATCATATCATGGAACAAAGCTACCATGGCCCGTTGATAAGTTGCCCCGGCATTCTTGAGTCCAAAGGACATCACCTTGTAACAGAACGTTCCCCACAGGGTGACGAAAGTAGTCTTTTCCATATCCTCGGGCGCCATCTTTATCTGATTGTAACCAGAGAAACCATCCATGAAGGAAAATAAAGCGAAATTGGCCGTGTTATCTACGAGGATATCGATGTGTGGTAACGGAAAATTGTCCTTGGGACTGGCCCGATTCAGGTCCCGGTAATCTACACACATTCGTACTTTCCCACCTTTTTTAGGAACTGGTACGATGTTGGCAACCCATTCTGGATACCGAGCGACGGCCAGGAATCCAGCGTCAAATTGCTTCTTCACTTCTTCTTTTATCTTCAAGGATGTTTCGGGCTTCATCCTCCTCAATTTCTGTTTTACCGGGGAACACCCGGGATTTAGAGGTAATCGGTGCTGCACAATGTCAGAACTCAAACCGGGCATATCTTGGTATGACCAAGCAAAGATGTCTTGGTAGTCTTTTAGCAGGATTATTAATTCTTCACGGATAGGTGCGGTAATGCCTGTACCTATCTTTACTTCCCTCTTTCCACTGCCAATTCCTAAGTCTACTAGCTCTGTTTCTTCTTGATGAGGCCCCATTTCTTGGTCCTCATGGGCGACCATCCTTTCTAGTTCCGAAGGAAGTCCCACATCCTCATCTCCTTCATCTTCCGTTTGATTCATTTCTTGCTCGAAGTTGATAGACGGGTCCCAGGTATTAGTACCTTCGGGGGACTCGTCATCGAATCTGCCGTTTTAGAAAAAGAAGTAAACATGCAAATGAATGAGAATGGGTAGAGACCAGGAACAGATGAAGAAAGATCCTTGTATTATAAATTCAAAACAAAAGACACAAAGCCTTAACAAAAAGAAAACTCTAAAGCCTAGGCCCAACTATAGAGCTTTTAAAACCGTAAAGGTTTACATTATGCTTGTTGCGTAAATGCCGGGGCGTTCCTCCACTCGCCAATTTCCCAGCTGGAAATCAGGAGGGCATGGTCGGACCAAATCCAAAGTACTTGGAACATCATCTTCACATATCGCGAACACTTGACCTTCGTCTCCCAGACCCGCACTTATAAAGCTTCTACTTATGTGGCAGGGCGGGCTTCCTTCACTTTCTTGTCTCCAATGCGAGCTCTGACCACTGTTCTTCCTTCCCGCGATGCTTCTTTTCATGTCCGCCTGAGTGGGCTTATAGCCTAAACCATACTTCCCATGATTCCCTTGGGTTTTTATCAGGCTAGTTATGCCGCCATTGTCTTTGCCTAAACCCATCCCGGGTTCATAACCGTTCCCCAACATAACTCGGGCCATCATTACCGCCGCATCGGACAGACAAGGTTGCCCAAAGAGGGAGTCCATGGAGGAAATGCTGACCACCTCAAAAGACTGGAAAGCGGTTTCTAACGATTCTTCTGCGGCTTCCACATAAGGCATGGAGGATGGGCAGCTTACCAAGATATCTTCCTCGCCTGACACGATGACCAAGTGCCCCTCCACTACGAATTTCAGCTTTTGGTGGAGTGTAGAAGGCACAACACCCACTGAGTGGATCCACGGGCGCCCCAACAGGCAACTGTAGGGGGGGTTAATGTCCATTATCTGGAAAGTGACTTGACAGGTGTGAGGGCCTATCTGTACAGGGAGATCGATCTCTCCCCTAACCTCTCGACGAGTGCCGTCGAAGGCCCGAACCACCATTGAACTTGGTTTTAAATGGGAAGCATTGAATGGTAACTTGTCCAAAGTGCTCTTAGGCATCACGTTTAAACTGGAACCATTATCGATGAGTACCTTGGCCACGATATGGTCCATACACTTGACTGATACGTGTAAAGCCTTATTATGCCCTCTCCCCTCGGCGGGGATTTCTTCTTCGGCGAAGGCAAGATAGTTGTTGGCAGTGATATTGTTGACCAGCCCTCCGAAACCTTCTACCGAAATATCTTGGGCCACGTGAGCCTCGTTCAGCACTTTTACTAGCAGAGCCCGATGAGGCTCGGAGCTCATAAGTAACTCCAACAGCGAGACCCTAGCCGGGGTTTTGTTGAGCTGTTCGATAACCTTGAATTCGCTCTGCTGAATTATCCGAAGGAACTCGCTGGCTTCCTCTAGTGACACCTCCTTTCTACCCTCCTTTTTCTCCGGGGGCCCCTTTGCTGGAATATCTTTATTCGAAGCGTGGGGTGCTTCGCCATCTTGTTCCTCCACCACTTTTCCTTTTCCCTTGACGTCGGCGGGTTGGACCGGTAGGTCCGGAGGTGCGAACACACGACCACTACGGGTCACACCACTCAGTCCCGTGATATTTGTTACTTTAGCCGACAGCGAGCTGACGTCAGTAACTTCTTCTTCCTTCTTCCCCGGAGGTGTATATCTCCACGGGACCGCGTGACTATTTTGATACGGGAAAGGAACAGGTTTGGCCATTAAGGGGTGCCCGGGCTTTTGCGAGGCTGCACTTTTAGTGAAGTATATCACCAAGGGTTTGGGCTTCGCAACACCGCTCCCCTCCGTAGATTGCATGCATATATGCTGCTCTTCTTTTCCTTCAATGCCGACTTCTAGTCGACCTTGGTCTATCATCCGCTGTAACAATTCCTCTACTTCCAAACACGTCTCCATGTCATGCATCTCGCCGGAATGTAGCAGACAGGAATCCTCCTTACACCCACTATGGGGAATTACACCTCCCTTTTGTAGGGCCTCAAAGATAAACCTCCTAGGGGTTGCCACATCTCTTAAAGGTTTGGACCTGTGGGGCCTATCGGATTCAACTGCATTAACTGCTCCCCCTCCATGATTGGCGAGCGGGTTGGTCCTCACATTGGGCCGATCCTCTTGGAAAGTCAGCCATCCGGCATCCATTAGATGTTGGACCTTGTATTTAAGGGCCAAGCATTTTTCGACGGAATGCCCCGGGACACCCCCATGGTACTTGCAAGTTGCATTAGGGTCATACCACTTCGGGAAAGGGGGTTCGAGGACCCTTCCGGGAGTTACCACGGCCAAATGATTGGCGATGAGGGATGGTAGAAGATCTTCGTACGTCATTGGGAGCGGGGTGAATTCCGGCAATGGCCTCGGAGGGAAGTTCCTTGTCGTGTTGGAATTACCGGCCGGTCGAGTCGTGTTCGGAGTTGGAACTTGGGGAGCTTCCCTCTGGGTGGGTGCCTTAGGCTGCACGGGTGTTGAACTAGAGGCATTCCCAGCATGAGCCGAGAAGCTTGGGTGATGTTGCGCGTACTGATGGGTACCATGAGGTGTTTGCTGGGGTTTGACCCACGCGGGTGTTGAAGAGACGGCATGGGCATCTCCTTCCTTCCTTTTTGCCCCTGTTGCCCCGATTCTTTTGGCGTTCACGTTTGTGGAGGAAACGTAATCAAACTTTCCTCTTTTTAATCCAACCTCGATTCTTTCCCCGGCAAACACCAGATCCGCAAAGCTGGACGGCATGTAACCCACTAGCTTCTCATAGTAGAACACTGGCAGAGTGTCTACCATCATGGTGATCATCTCTCTCTCAACCATGGGAGGAGCTACTTGTGCCGCCAAATCCCTCCATCGCTGCGCATATTCTTTAAAGGTTTCACCCTCTTTCTTAAACATATTCTGCAGTTGAGTACGGTCAGGAGCCATATCAGAATTGTACTGATACTGCCTTAGGAAGGCGGTAATCAGATCTTTCCAAGTACGGATACGGGAAGCTTCCAAATTAGTGTACCACACTACCGCAGCTCCGGCCAAGCTATCCTGAAAGAAGTGTATCAACAGCTTTTCATCTTTAGAATGAGCGCCCATCTTACGGCAGTACATTTTGAGATGGTTTCTGGGACAAGTCGTCCCTTTATACTTGTCGAAGTCCGGCACTTTGAACTTCGGGGGAATAACAACATCGGGTACTAAGCAAAGATCCGTCATGTCTGCAAACGGATAGTCCCCAAATCCTTCCACAGCCCTCAATCTTTCCTCAAGGAGATCGAGCTTCCTCCTTTCTTCAGTTGCCGGGGGCGGCCCTTCCATAGACAAAACTATTGGCGATGCTGCGATGTTGGGTTGAGGCAACGTGCCTGGTGCCGGCCCTTCGGGGATCGGGGGATAAAACTCGACATCCCTCCGAGCATAATCTTGATCACCCATCGTTCTAGATTTGGATCTGGTGCGATAGGGATCCCTTGCGGCGCGTTTAGTTATGGTGTTTTTCCCTAAAAAACCAAACGTGAGGAGTGGGTAAAGAAAGAAAATGCATGCTAGAGATGAGATGTAGGAGTGATTTGATTTGCACAAGCTTTTTGGAGTAGAAACCTGGGACCAACTCATTTTATTTCAAAAAGGAAGTCATATCTAGTCAAGGTCTGAGAGACCATACAAGTTTCCTAACGATTTCTAATTATGTGGGCCATTAAGTCTATCATATGCTGACAATAGCCGAGAAGCCCATGAATCTCTTCGGGGGCGGAGTAGGTGTCTGCCATCGCCTTGGCCTTGGCTAACAATCGGGGAAGTTCTTGACTCCCGTTCAAGGTAAGAGCAAACCGATCCATCCACATGGTTGCCTCTTGGTGTAAAGAGTCGATCACCCTTCCTCTAGCCTCTTTTTCCGCATATACTTGGGCATACTCATCCGCGATTCTATGCTCGTGGGCCGTGGCTAGACCCAACTCTTCTTGGTACTTGGCGATGATAGCTAACATGTTGGTTTCTGTCTCGCATAGATGCTGAGACAAGCTTCTTTTGGACCTTGAACAAGCAATCAACTCCTCTTTCAGAACCATGCTATGTGCTCGCGACTGGTCCCTTTCTTCCCTTCGCAACTTGAGTTCATTATTGCTACCCCATAGAGCTCCGCGAAATTTGTTCCGGCCATACTCTTCCTTGCGAGCCCTCTTGGTCTCTTGTTCAAGGGCTCTTGCGGTAATTGCATTCTCTTCCCGTAACCCGGCGCACTCCTTCCGAACGTGTGTAGCAGCCAACTTGAACTTCTCCTTGGCGAGTTTTGCCTTTCCTAACTCGCTTTTGAGAGCTTGGACTTCTTCGTCCTCTTCCGGTGCTTCAAAATTCTCTTCGCTGACGACTTTTAACTTGGCGAGCCAATCTAAACCTCGTATGCGAACCTTCAGCCATTCGTGGTACCCACCAATGATGCCATTACGAATGCCTCTAAGCTCTTGATCTTTCCTTAACGGGGTTTCCCATGCCTTATGGATTCTTTGTATTGTCTTGGAATTTTGTGCGCCGAGATCCCTCACAAGGAAAGGAGACATGCTTTCTTCCGTCGGTGCTCCCCTCATGGGGTACCCTAGTTGTCTTATAGCGAGCGTGGGATTGTAATTAATACAACCCCTCGTTCCTACCAGCGGAATGTTTGGGTACCTTCCACATGAGAAAAGGACTCCTTCTTTTCCTTCCTTCCATCGGGGGAACCAACTGATTGTTCTACCTCCTATCCCGGCCAAGAGCTGGTCCCAATCCATTCTCCTCTTTTCAGTACACGAGCGATGGCTCAGGAGCGGACATGGATGTTTTGTGTCTTGTTGGAACAAGTGTGAAACCAACCAAACACAGAGGGCGGGTAAGCAACAGATGATCCGTGCGCTACTCTTTTCGCACCTTCGGTCAAATGTGTCAAATAGATCTGCCAAGACAGCTACCACCGGACTTTCCTTGCTATGGTGGTAGGCAAGGAAAGCGTCGATTGCTGCTAGGTCTATCAAACCATCCACGTTTGGAAAGAGGACGACCCCAAAAATTAGCAAAGCTAACACATCCATAAACGGGACCCAGTCTCCTTGATTGGCCATACCCCTCGCCTTGTCTTCTAGGTACTTCTGTGGTAGGCCCGCTATGCCGTTCCGAGTCTGTTTTATGCGGTCCAAACCTCTGGCTGAATCCTTGACCACAGTTGCAATTCTGCTCAAAGAGGGGAGACACCCGGAGGAAAGATATGGTTTTCTTCCCCCGAGAGGACATCCTAGAATTTCCTCAAATTCTTCAATGGTTGGTACTAATTGGAAGTCCCCGAATGTGAAGCATCTCAAAGGCTGGTCGTAGTATTGGGTAAGTGATGCAATGGCTTCTATGGACACCTCTGCTATGGTCAACTCTAAGATCTTTCCGTAAGTCTTGCGGAAGGCTTGCATTTGGAGGGGTTCCATCAACCGCCCTAATTCCTTGATGCTGGTGGTATCTGGGCTTTTGACCTTGACTTGGTAGAACCTCTTGCCGGTTTGATTTGTTCCCATGCTTACTAAAGTGAGATAAAAGCTGGTGCAAATCAAAACTCCGATATCTCATGGGTGGAATGGATGAATGCATGATGGGATGCATATGACACAGATGCAATCTAGGAATGCGGGGGTCCGGGGAATTTGTCCCCTTCTTAGATACGACGTCTAGGGGTAGCAAAATGCCCCAACGCACGTTTTTAAGAAGGCGACACGGACCCTCCGTTGGTTTGTTTACAGTAGGGATCAAGACAGAACCCATATGCAATGCCTATGCAAAAGACACAATGCGGAAATGTACACAGTATGACAATATTTACCGAACATAAGCAAAAGGGTATATGATACTCATGCATGGCAGTGTGAAAAATGGCACGCAGCGTGTTTGCTTCGTGCCCCTATTTAAGGGACCTATAAGGGAGAGAACTAACTAGGCTTTTAGCAACAATCCCCAAGGTAGTTATATCTCTCTTGATGGTTTCTAGAGGTATCATCCCCTTTGAAGAACATATTGTAGCAGTAGGGACTACTAGCAACAATAGGTTTTCAAAGAGAAAAGCTCTAGATGAGGGTTCACTGTAATCAAGCAAGTCGGAGACCTAGCATGATCACAGATTCACCTCCACTCCTTATGCTCCCATGAACCCGGGTATAGGGCCCTTTTTCACTCACAGTGTGTGCAAATAGTGTTAGTGTTTGTGTGCATCAAATGAATAAATATTTACCTCATGCATACATTCTAAAACACACTAAAAGCAACAGGAAGTTTATAGACACAAGAACATAAGACAAATAAAGGGAAACCAACAAAGGAGAAAGTCATGATAAAACATTGCACAAGATTAAATGGCCTAACTCTCTAAAAATAGTCCCCAGTGGAGTCGCCAACTGTCGCAACCTACCCTTCGGTGGGAGGGCGACGCGAGACTCGCGGGATGCGTGTTCCACGAAAGGAATACGCGCGGAGTCGCCACCAACGTTTATTTGAGGAAAACGTCGGAAAAACCGGAAAAGACGTGATCTACGAACTTTTAAGTGAAAGGTTCGGGAGTTGTATTTACGCACGGGGAAGGTATTAGCACCCCACACGTCCGCCCCAAGGGACGGCAGCCTTTAATCGAATGTGCAAACATGACTTTGATTTTTATGTTCCCTTTTATGTTCTTATATCCTTTATACCCTTTTTATATTTTTCCTTTTTTGTGGTCGACAAGGGTGTTTCCCTTTGCTCCTACGTATTCCTCAATTTGGGATGAGAAAATCAGACCTACGTAGTTCTTTTTTATCAAGTGATTCTTTTTTACTTTAAGAGGTGATCATTTTAAGGCGTTGGACCTTAAAAATGATCCATTTTACTTAGTGAGAAATTGAAATGACGAACTTCAAAAGCCTATTTTTTGTGGACGAGCTTGACTAGGCGAGTTGATTTTAGCCTTAGTTTCACTTTAGTTATTAATCAATTCGATTAAGAATGAGAAATCCAAAGAGAAAACGTCCGATTGATTTTCCGCTTTATTTTACTAAAAGATGTTTTTTGATTATTTATATTATTTTTTTTATCTCTTTTTTTTTTTTATTTCCAACGTGGTTACGGCACGACTGAACGGTCGGAATTTATTTTAACCGAAGTTCATGGGTAATACAATTCAAACGTTCGGTGGAAATTTATTTTATTTTTAAGTTAAGCGAGAAATGACTTAAGTAAAATGGCTTAAGCACGTCAACAGGGGGTATAAAAAGTAAACAAAACGAGAATAAAAATGCACGAAACACAATGTGGACCACTACGGGTACATATAATGAATCGAAAAGCTTGGTTCGAGGTACTTACCCGTTGAAGATCGAAGAACGATGAAGAACGAATGGAGAACGTCGAAGAACGGTTGAAACCTTTGCGAGATTCCTCACGGAAAACGTTACGGAAACGTTTCGGAAGCGCCTCGGCTTAGATTTTCTTCACGGAAACAATTTTTCCAAGCAAATTCGAAAGAGAGAGAAGTGCCTAAGGGGCTGAACCCCTTCCTTCTTGCCTTCCTCCCCTATTTATAGCAAAATAGGGGAGGTGGTTGCCGCCCAGCTCGCCCAGGCGAGCAGGGTTGCTTCCTCCAGAAGCAACCGCCTTCTGGAGGAATATTCCAGAGGGCCCAAGTGGGCCTGGGTGCTATTTGCACCCCCATTTTTACTAAGTACACCCCCCTCTGCTGTTTTTTGGTGATTCTTTTTTCGTAAAGTTACGGAAACTTACGAATTTCGTAACGATACTTGTTTTCTTTCCGTAATGTTACGGAACCTTGCGGATTACATAATCATCCCCTTTTTGACTTACGGAATGTTACGGAACCTCACTTAATTATGCAACGATGCTTCCATTTGATTTCCGGTGTGTCACGGAAACTTACGGATTGTGCATCAATATTTTTTTGGTTTTTCGGCATGTCCTGGAATTTCACAAATTGCCTAATGATGGGTGCCAAGCACCTCACGAGGACCAAAGAATGGTCGCACGTCATCGAGCAAAGGTCCCCGGACGAAATTAGGGTATGACATATATATATATATATATATATATATATATATATATATATATATATATATATATATATATATATATATATATATATATATAATTAGTTAGATGTCACACTTACAAAATTCCGGGTAGAAATTCTAGGATGTCACAGTAACCAAAAGATGCAATCACATAATATGGCAATGGGTTGAGCACCCGATTAAGAAGGATCTCTTGATTGGAACATAAGGTTCAGAATCAAAAGGGATGTTAAAGTGTTGAAGGAAGAGAGTGACTAGGTGTGGATATGGCAATGGAGCATTTAATCGCAATGCCTTATGCATGCGATATCGAACTAAGTGTGCCCAATCAATTTGTCGGCCTGTATGAAAAGCCCACTTGACAATAAGATCTTCCTCAGAAACCTGTGCAAGGTTTGAAGATCTTGGAAGCAAAATACGCACAATGAGATAATGAAGGATGCGGCTTTCAAAAGTCAATGAACCGGCAAGAAGCCTTTTGATCATATCCGCTTGGTTGGTGCAAACCAATCGGCAGGCATCATGCACAGAGAAATCAAATTTCCAATCATCATTCAGTGTACCTTCACATGACACACCTTCAATAGATAATTAAGTCAACTCATAGAATAGGGATTGGTCAATGACCATTTTTATCCCATAAACTTCAGAAATCAAAGTGCCTTCTTGAATTTTGAGGTTAGAATAGAAGGCTTTAACTAATTCAGAATAAATAGGCAACTTTAAAGACATGAAAGGAATGAGATTGGAGTTCTCAAATGCCTGAATGCATTCAAAACTCTCATTGGAAAAGAAATCCATGTCAATGAATTTTGGATCAATAATGGAACGAGAAGAGAAAATATTTGTGTACCATATCCGTTGTTCTTCTGATGAGAACAATGAGGAAGAGGAAATGAAGGAGGGAATTTGCATTTCTTGAGTCTCAAAATGTCGTTGGCTTCAACTCGAAGAACCTTTTCACTTCTTTGATGGTTCCAACATTTGAGGGAGTTATTTGAAATTTCAACCAGTTTAAGACAAAGAGAATGGAAAAAGATGAAGTTTGGGCTTTGTGGGGAGTGATTTGGACAAGAAATGAGTGAGATATGGCAGAAAGAAGAATTGGGAACGAGGGTTCGCGAGAAAATGAGAAGTTTCTGATTTCTGATTTGAAATCTGGATATATGTAGGTGCAGGGACGTGTTGTAATCGATTACAGCATTTGGTAATGAATTACACCCTTCTTAACTACCTGTAATCGATTACACTATTGTTGTAATCGATTACCAGAGAGCATTTCAACCAAAACTAAATGCTGAATGACTTTTAAGGGAAAAGGGATTTGAATGAGAATCAAAATACCTTTTTTTAAAAAAAATATATTTAACATTAAGTTTTGAAAATACTTTTTGAAAGAACCTTAATCATGTAATTCACATATCACATTCAAAATCATGAATAATCATAAAAACAATATATACATTCAATTTTATCAAAATAATCAACACAAGTATTAAAGAATAATGATCATAGACATTATCAAATATTTAATAAGAGACTTCATGCTTTGAAAAAAAAACATATAAACACATACTCAGAATTTCAATCAATCAAGACAAACAAAGAAAATTTTGTTAGTCATCATAATCAAATTATTTGAAAGGAAAATTTCAATCAAAATAAAATCTTAAAAGAGAATGGTTTTGATGTTACCTTTTTCATGATTGAAGTATCTAGTTCTTCAAGGATGGAAGTCATACTTGTACTTTTTGCTTAATCTTCTTGAGAGATGTTCTCATCACTCTCATAGTCCTTGGTTAGAAGGTTGATCTCCTTCTCTGAACCGTCGGATGAGTCATTGTCATCCCATGCAATGTAGGCCTTCTTGGTTCTTCTTTCTTCATACCTTTTCTTATCACTTTTCTCAGGTCATTCCTCATTTGAAGGACAATTTTCTTTGATGTGACCAAGTTGGTTGCATTTGTAACATCTAAGAATTTGAGAGTCTTCTTGAGATCTTCTTCCATTGTTGAAGTTCTGACGCTTCTCGATTCTTCTTTTCTTGACAAATTTTTGAAACTTCTTCACAAAGAGTGAGAAGTCTTCTTCATCTTCTGATTCTTCTCCTTCATTTTCTTCTTGCATTGATGAAGAGGCTTTAAGTGCTATACTTCTTTTCTTTTTGTCGATTTCTTCATTTTGATTAAGACGTTGGAGTTCCATTTTATGTTCCTGCATTTTTCCAAACAAAGTAGCAAGAGACATAGAGGAAAGATCTTTACTTTCAGAAATTGCAGTTACCTTGGGCTGCCATTCCCTACTTAAGCATCTTAAAAATTTATTAATTAGATCTTCATTAGGAAAGATTTTTCCTAAAGAGGCAAGATGGTTGACTATATGTGTGAATCATTTTTGCATGCTATGGATGTTTTCGTTCATCCTAAACAATTCATATTCATGTGTAAGGGTGTTGACTCTAGATCTTTTCACATCAATGGTGCCTTCATGTGTAAGTTGGAGAGTATCCCACATCTCCTTGGCATTTCTGCAATTTGACACTCTAAAATATTCATCTATTTCTAGGGCTGAAGTAATAATGTTTATGGCTTTAAGATCATACTGGATTCTTCTTCTATCTTCTTCAGTCCACTTATCTCTTAGTTTTTGTGTTGTGGTGCTAGTACTTACATCTACTACGATGGGTATGTAAGGTCCTATTTCTATTGCTTCCCAAATGTTTAAATCTATGGCTTCAATGAAAATATGCATACAGGTTTTCCAATAGTGGTAACCCTCGCCATTGAAGATAGGTGGCCTATGGATGGAATTTCCTTCAGGAAACAACGAATTTGAAGAGGCCATGAATCTAGAAGTGGTTAAACTTTCTACAAGATACCTGCTCTGATACCACTTGTTGGATCAAGTGGCCTTGGAATAATTAAGAAGGGGGGTTGAATTAATTATTAATGAGCCTTTACTAATTAAAAATCTATCATTCAAAATGTTGCTAGATTTAATTAGGATTTTACTATTAAGTTAAGAAAGTAAAGAACAGGAATTGAAACTTAACCAAAAGTAAAAGCAATAATTAAAGTGCACAGCGGAAATTAAAGAGTGTAGGGAAGAAGAAGACAAACATAAGAATTTTATACTGGTTCGACAACAACCCATGCCTACATCCAGTCCCCAAGCGACCTCCGGTCCTAGAGATTTCTTTTCAACCTTGTAAAAACCTTTACAAGCAAAGATCCACAAGGGATGTACCCTCCCTTGTTCTCTTTGAACAACCAAGTGGATGTATCCTCCACTTGAACTGATCCACAAGAGATGTACCCTCTCTTGTTCTTAGTTACAACAACCCAAGTAGATGTACCCTCTACTTGTACCACAAAGGATGTACCCTCCAATGTGTTAAGACAAAGTTCCCAGGCGGTTAGTCCTTTGAAACATTGTGAAAGGGAAACAAAAGATATCTCAGGCGGTTAGTCCTTTGAAATCATTTGTTTAAGGGAAAGGGAAGAATCAAAAGAATTCTCATACTATGTCGTTTTGAATTCTTTGAAAAGGGAGAAGGGAGACACAAAAGAATTCAGGTGGTTAGTCCTTCGTTCTTTTGGAAAAGGGAGAAGAGAGACACAAAAAGAATTCAGGCGGTTAGTCCTTGGCGAATTCTTTTTGGCAAAAGGAGAAGAGAATGAAAAGATATAGCACACTTTTGTTTTCTATGAAAGAACAAAGTTTGGAAACCAGAAAACTTTTGGCAAAGGAAGAAGAAGAAGAAGTTCGAAAAGATGTTCAAAGAGATTCGAAGGTTGTAAAAGAATATATGAAAAGTTATTTAAATGCAAGTCAAGGTCTTGCTTTTATAGACTCTTCATGTCTGGTCAAGAAAACCATTGGAAGAGTTATAACCTTGAGAAAAACCTGAAAACCATTGGAAGAGTTATATCTCTTGACTTTCTATTCAAAACTTGTCACTGGTAATCGATTACCAAAACCATGTAATCGATTACACAAAGCATTTTATGAAAAGATATGACTCTTCGCAATTCAATTTTAATTTCAACGTTCAGATACACTAGTAATCGATTACCAATATATTGTAATTGATTACACCATTTAAAAATAAATTTGAACATTGCAAATTCAGTTAAAAGCTTTTGAAATCAAACTTTGCCACTGGTAATTGATTACAGGTAATCGATTACCAAAGAGTAAAAACTCTGGTAACTTAGAAAATTTTGAGAAAAACTCTTTTGAAAAACAAAACTATGCTATGTTTGTTTTTGAAAAATCTTTTCAATACTTCCCTTGTGAAGTCTTCTTGATTTCTTCTCTTGAATCTTGAATTCATCTTTTCTTGAATCTTGAAATCAAACTTCTCTTGAATCTTAAATCTTCTTGATTTCTTTTCATGAAAATTGAAATTAATCTTGATCTTGAACTTGTTGACTCAATCTTGAAATCATTCTCTTGAGCTTTTTGTCATTATCTTTGTTATCATCGAAACTACTTGAATCAACTTGATTCATCATCGTGAAGCTTGCTTCTACAGATTACATGATTATGGTAATCGATTACGGCTTTGTAAATCAGTTTTGAAAACAATGCTGGCTACTGGTAATCGATTAGGTAGTAATTGATTAATAGAGAGTAAAACTCTTTGGTAAAAGATTTTGTGAAAAATTCTTGTGCTACTCAATGTTTTGAAAAACGTTTTTAGTACTTATCTTGATTGAGTCTTCTCTTGATTCTTGAATCTTGATCTTGATTGTTCTTGAATCTTGATTCTTGAAACTTAATTGAATCTTTGAAACTTGATTATTCTTGAATCTTGATTCTTTGAAACTTGATTCTTAAAGCTTTTTGACTCCTGATTCTTTGGAACTTGCTTAACTCTTGATTCTTTGGCATCATCAAAATAATCTTGGAAGTCATTGCTTCCACAGTCTCTTCCAGCTTCGTTGTGCAATCATAGAGACTAGGCCCTTGTTGTTGTGGCCTTGTGGATGGTCCACCTTGATCTTTATTGAACTTATTTCCAGGGTGGTTCCTCCATTGTCCCTGTTGTTGATTATATTGCTAGCCATGTTGGAATCCAGAAAATCCTCCTACATTAAAATTGTTTCTAGGCTGATTTCCCATGTAATTGACTTCATGAGTGGGGTGTTCTTTAATAGGAATACAACAACCAGATTCATGAGCTCCCCCACAGATGGTACATCCTGCAACCTGCAAAACATAAGCATGTGAAGTATATGTAGAATGAATATGAGTTGGCTACTTACTTAGTGTTTCAGTCAAGGCTTCCAATTGCTTAGACAGCAATTTGTTTTGTGCCAACAATGCATCTTGAGATCCATGGCTTCTTCAGGGGTCTTCAATTTGATTTTCCCACCTGCAGAAGCGTCTAATAGCTGTTTGGACTGTGGTCTTAACCCATCTATAAAGATATTGAGCTGTATTAGTTCTGAGAATCCATGAGTAGGAGTCTTTCTCAATAAACCACAGAATCTTTCCAAGGCCTAACTCAAAGATTCATCGGGAAATTGGTGAAAAGAAGAGATGGCAGCTTTGCCTTCTGCAGTCTTAGACTCAGGGAAATATTTCTTCAGAAATTTTTCCATAACCTCATCCCATGTCTTAAGACTATTACCTTTGAATGAATGAAGCCACCTCTTGGCTTCTCCTGATAAAGAAAATGAAAACAAGCTCAGTCGGATTGCATCTTCAGGCTCAGTCGGCTAAGTATGCATATGGGTCTTCATTTAGTAATCCATGAAACAAATTATTCTGAATCAACAGAATCAATGATGGTGGATAAGTAATGGTTTGTGCTTGAACTTTTGGTTGTGCAATGCTAGTGAAAATTTGTGGCACATTAGAACTTGAATAATCTTCCAGAGTAACTCTTCTTGGCTCTTCAGCCATGATGTAGTCTTCACTAGGATCTAAATGAGAATGTTCTACAATAGGAAAACTAGAAGATGCCTTAGAAGATTGAGGTTCTTCCTCTGGAATTGTTGCTACCTCTAAGTCCTGCAAAAAATTTCGAATTCTCTCTTGATTACGCCTTCTACAAGTGGCATTAATCTCCAAATCAATGGGAATCAAATCATCTGTAGAAGATCTTCTTTTGCATACATGAATAGTACAGCAGTTATCCAATTCAAAAGAACAATGAATGTACTAAAACTACTATGTTAGTCAAAAGAATCAAAAAATTGAAAAAGTAAAATTAAAGCAATGCTGCAAAACTGAACTAAACTATACTAACAGTTTAGTTCCTCGGCAACGGCGCCATAAATACTTTTGTTGACTCCCCAATGCAGTTACTTTTTGTTCATTTATGTCTCAAGGAAATTTCAATGGGGGTTTACCGGAAAGCGCACCTGATCGTCAAGTATTTAAAATTTAAAACGGATGAATCCGAGTATCGAACATAGGGAACTAATGTTAGCCTAAATTAAGTTCAGAATCGAAGCATTGTTGAGAGAACATGTATGAGTGATAATTTCAAACAAAATTTAAACTAAACTTTTATGCTAAAAACTACAAAATGCAAGGTAAATAAAATGACAGTAGTAGGTCGAAATGTTGGGTCTTTCTAACAAACAAGCTGATGCATAGAAATATATTTCTCTAATTAATCGTGCTCTTATGTTCTATGTTGTAGCCTAAATTACTAAACCATTGATCCCTCGTCAGGCCGAATTAATCCAAGATTCGTCCTCATATCCCTTGATGCAATCCTCCCTAGGAAGGGACCAGTCACTAGAACCATGAGCAAGAGGCTCCAAGAAGATTGGGCTAGAGCTGCTGAAGAAGGCCCTAGGGTTCTCATGAACCTTAGGGTAGATTTCTGAACCCATGGGCCAAGGTTGGGTCCAATTATCTTTGTACATATTAGACTAGGATGTCATTATATATGGTCCTTGTATTTGGGGCTCCATATTGTAGGTAGGGTACCCTAGAAATATAGGATTTTTCAGCCCTTGTATTTTAGGGCACCTAGACTAGTTTTTGTATTAGGGGTAGTTTTGTAATTTTACATGCACTAAGTGGATATTTGATGTGTGTGGTTGGAAATAAATTTAATTGAATTGGTAGAAGCCCAATCCAATTAAATTTTAGAGGGGGAGGTGAGCATTTGCTTACTACACCCTATTGCCACATCATATAGTCACACTTTGTGCATGTCCTTCAGGCTTTTCATGCCTCATGACACCTAAGCACACTTAGTGGAGAATCTTGGAATTGATCTTGGATTAGTGGGCTGAACCATAACTAAAATTCACTAATCATAATTAGTGAAATTTTGGCTCCAAAGTTTGGCTCCACAAATTCAATTTCAAATTCAAGTGAAATTCGAATTTCCCTCCAATTTTGTGTGACACTTAGGCTATAAATAGAGGTCATGTGTGTGCATTTTTTTGAACTTTCATCATTTGAATATTAAACTTCAGATTTCAAAGCTCATTTAGAGCACAAAATTTCGTGCTCTTCTCTCCCTCTCCCCTCATTCATCTCCTTCTTCCTCTAAGCTCTTATCCATGGCCTCCTATGATGGTGAGAGTCTTCTAGAATCATCTTCTCCTTGAAGTGGCATCTCCTCTCTCTCTTCCTTTCTCCATTCCGCTGCCATTCATCTTCCAAGAAGCAAAGGAATCCATTGATGAAGAAGATCCAAGGCCTAGAAGCTCCAATGGAGCTTACATCATCCCTTTTGTTAGACTAGGCCCGATTTAGACAAGCCTCTTTGGTTTAGACTAACTTTAACTGAGTTTCGTCCATAGATCCCTCATTTAAGACTAGACTCGGCTCAAGTAGCTTACGAAAGTTTAGCCTAATTTAGCCTAAGCTTCGTCCGCAGATCCTTCATTTAAGACTAGGCCTAAACTAAACAGCATTATTGTAATAGCATAATTAAAACCAAAACTTAATCCGTATATCCCTCATTTAAGACTAAGTTTTGATCCTGCTTCAATCAAGTTCTTTGGCAACAGTACATTTCCCAATGCTAAAGTCACCTAACTGTGCACATAATTGGGTGATCAAACCAAAAGCATACAAACATTAAGCATTGAACACAAAAAACACAATCAATTAGATATTACGTATTTACATCATTTATTCATTAGAAATCCCCAACTAGGGTGCTTAGCCAGCCATTACAAAGAAACCCTAAAAATAAATGAGATTAAAAGCAGAGAATGATAGTTTCTTACACAAGAAGGGGGATTCCTCCTCCTCTTCTCAGCATCTCACACTCACTCTCTACTCAATAATCTCTCACAAATGACAAAACCTAGTCTTTAATGCACAAATTCTTCCTCTTTGCTGCTTCTAGGGCTCTTTTCCCAAAATAGGCACTGTGGAATGTTGTGCACCAGTGCCTCTAAAAATTCTGTGCCAAGTCTCAAAAGGTGTGTACCCTAATTCTACACAAAATAGGCTTTAAATAGGCTCATAATTCACGACCTTGCGCTTAGCGCCACCCTCATGCTTAGCTCGAGTAAGTGGAATTGGGCTTAGGCCAGTCTTGTGCTGAGCCTGACTGAAGGCACCTACTGCACTTAGTGCACTGATCTCATGCTTAGCGCGCAGCTTTGATGCTGATGCTCTGCCAGATTCTCCTTTGTGCTAAGCGTGCTGAAGCTGCGCTTAGCGGTGGATAAGCGCTTAGCCCAACTGCTGAGCTTAGCCCAACGGCTACTTATTACAATTCAAAATTTAGCCTCTTTTTCACCTGAAAATGTACTGATTTCATCATTAAATCCAATGGAAATGTTCTAGAGACAACGTTAACCATATAACAAGATTTATTTACAAAATTTACTCCAAAACAATCATAAATTGGGGAACTATACAAGCTTTGGAAAATGATTTCTATACAAATGTTAGTCGTATAAAGCGACTAACACTTGTCTTCAACAAATAAATCAAAATCAATTTTCTGATCTTCAAAGCCCAACTCCAGCTTCTTTCTCCCCATATCAACTATGCAGCTTGCAGTTAACATGAATGGCCTTCCCAATATTACAGGAATGTCATTATCTTGACAGATATCCATTACCACAAAGTTTGCCGGGAAGATAAAATGTTTTACTCTGACCAACACATCTTCAATTACTTCATATGGTCTGGTAATGGAACGGTCAACAAGTTGTAAAGTCATCCTAGTGGGCATGATCTCCAACTCTCCCAACCTTCTGCACATGGAGAGTGACATTAAGTTAATATTGGCTCCCAAATCAATAAGAGACTTTCCTACAGTGACTTCTCCAATTGAACAAGGAATGGTTACTCTCACAGGGTCTTTATGCTTGGGTGGAAGGATCTTTTGAATCACAGCACTACAATTTCCTTCCACAACAATGTTTTCCTGGTGAATATACTTATGTTTCCTTGTTAACATATCCTTTAAAAACTTGGAGTAGAGTGGCATTTGCTGTAAAGCTTCTCCGAAGGGCATGGTTATTTCCAGTTTCCTGAAAATATCTAAAAATCTCGCCAAATGGAAGTCCTTCTCCTTCTTGGAAGGTACCACAGGATATGGTACTTCCACACCTTCATTCACAGCTTTTTCTCTTTTCTTCTCTCTAGCTTGTTCTCTTCCACTCCTCTCTTCATTCTTATTTTTTTCATTTTTTTCATTTTATTTTTATTTTTCTACTTCTTTTTCTTTTTCTTGGTCATTTAGTTTCTTTTTCTTGACCATTAGTTGTTTTTCTTTTTCCTGATTGCTTTCACCTCTCACATAATCTTTCTTTTCATCAGTACCTTTCTTTTCAGCAGCTTTCTTCTTGGATGCAACACTATCTTCACCCTCCGCCTCCATAAACGTCTTACTCTTTATCATCACAGCTTTATATTCCTCCTTGGGATTCTTTTCTGTATTCGCCATGAAACTGTTGGATGACTTGTCAGCTATCTGCTTGGCCAGTTGTCCCACCTGGACCTCAAGGTTTTCAGTGCTGACTCAGTGCTTTTATGATTTGACATTGTTACTTGCATAAACTGAGTCAAAGTCTCCTCCAGCTTAGTAGTCCTCTGAAAGATGTTAGGCCCTTGTTGAATTGGCCTGTTGGAAGGTCCACCTTGGTCCTTGATGAATTGATTGCCATGGTGTGATCTCCACTATCCTTGTTGGTTATAAAGACCCTGCTGGAAGCCTGAAAATCCTCCTTGAGTATATCCTTGTCTCTGTTGATTTCCCATATAGTGAACTTCTTGAGTGTTTTCTTCAATGGGAATACATTAGCCTGTTTCATGAGCCTCACCACAGATGGTACAACTTATAACCTGCAAAACGGAAGAATATGTAGGTTGACCAATAGACAATTTAGTTGGCAACTTACCAAGTGTTTCTGTTAAAATCTCAAGTTTCCTAGAAAGCAACTTATTTTATGTTAATAAAGCATTATGTGATGATAGTTCTAACAAGCTTTTCTTTGTGGGTTGATGAACTCTGTCGCTCAAAATGGCATGATCATAGGCTGACTTATTCTCAATTAGCTCAGTTGCCTCTTCAGGGGTCTTCAGCTTTATTTTTCCCCCTGCTGAAGCATCTAACAATTGCTTGGTTTATGGTCTTAGCCCATCTATAAACATATTCAATTGAATTGGCTTAGAGAACCCATGGGTGGAAGTCTTTCTCAATAAACCTCTAAACCTCTCCAATGCTTCACTCAAGGACTCGTTAGGGAACTGATGAAATGAAGAGATTGCAGCTTTCCCTTCTGCAATCTTTGACTCTGGGAAATATTTTTTTAGAAACTTTTCAACAACTTCTTCCTAGGTTTTCAGACTGTTACCCTTAAATGAGTGGAGCCACCTCTTGGCTTCTCCTGCCAAGGAAAATGAAAATAGACTGAGTCTAATGGCTTCATCTGGCATGCCTGCAATCTTTACAGTGTTACAGATTTCAATGAATATCGCCAAATGTGCATAGGGATCCTCATTTGGTAACCCTTGGAATAAGTTCCCCTGTATTAAATGAATCAAAGAATGAGGGTAGTTTATGTTGTGAGCTTGCACTTCAGGACGTGCAATGCTGGTAAAGAATTGCGGCACTAAACTACTTGAATAGTCTTCAAGGGTAACTCTTTGTTGGTGCTCATCAGCCATGGAAACGGCTTCTGGTAAATAAGTCATGGATTCCCTTGATGATGGTGAGTCGGATGATGAAGAATAAGAAAAATGAGTTTCTTCCTCAAGAATGGACACTACTGTCCTGTCTTGCACTAATTTTCTTCTCCTCTCGGCTCTGTTCCTTCACAACATAGCTTAAATCTCCAAGTACAGAGGAACTAAATTGCCTGTGGGAGATCTATGCATATAAAACACTAACAGCAATAGTGGTTATCCAGTTCAAGAGGAAAACAAATATGAATTGAAAGTAAATATTCACAGTTTATCAAAGAATAAAGAATAGATACCTAGGACTCAACTGACTTTCCAAATAGAAAGAAGTTCCTCGGCAACGACGCCAAAAACTTGTTTGTGTAGAAGCAAACTTCATTGCTTCATAATGATGAATCAAGATTGATTCATGATGATGAATCAAGATTGATTCAAGGTGTTTTGATGATAACAAAGATGATGACCAAAAGCCCATGAGAATGATTTCAAGATTGAGTCAAGAACAATTCAAAAATCAAGAGAAAGATTCAAGAGAAGTTTCAAGTTTCAAGTTTTCAAGAATCAAGAATCAAGAATAATCAAGAACAAGATTCAAGAATCAAGAAAAGACTCAATCAAGATAAGTACTAAAAAGATTTTTCAAAACATTGAGTAGCACATGAATTTTTCACAAAACCTTTTACCAAAGAGTTTTTACTCTCTGGTAATCGATTACCAGTAGCAAAGAGTGTTTTCAAAAAGCTTTCAACTGAATTTACAATGTTCCAATTGATTTCAAAATGGTGTAATTGATTACAATGATTTGGTAATCGATTACCAGTGTGTTTGAACGTTGAAATTCAAATTCAAATGTGAAGAGTCACATCCTTTCACAAGAATGCTTTGTGTAATCGATTACAATGATTTGGTAATCGATTACCAGTGATAAGTTTTGAAAAAAAATCAAAAGATGTAACTCTTCCAATAGTTTTCAAGTTTTTCTAAAGGTTATAACTCTTCTAATGGTTTTCTTGACCAGACATGAAGAGTCTATAAAAGCAAGACCTTAACTTGCATTTTATAACACATTGAATACATTCATTACAATCTCTTACAACTTTTGAGTCTCTTTGAACATCTTCTTAAATTTCTTCTTCTTCTTCCTTTGCAAAAGCTTTCTTAAGTTTTCTGGTTTTCCAAACTTTGAAAACAAAACTTGTGCTATTCATCTTTTTTATTCCGTTCTCCCTTTGCCAAAAAGAATTCGCCAAGTACTAACCGCTTGAATTCTTTTTGTGTCTCTCTTCTCCCTTTTCCAAAAGAACGAAGGACTAACCGCCTGAATTCTTTTTTGTCTCCCTTCTCCCTTGTCAAAGAATTCAAAACGACACAGTCTGAGAATTCTTTTGATTCTTCCCTTTCCCATAAACAAAATATTTCAAAGGACTAACCGCCTAAGAATTCTTTTGTTTCCCCCTTCACAAAGTTTCAAAGGACTAACCGCCTGGGAACTTTGTCTTAACACATTGGAGGGTACATCTACTTGGGTTGTTGTAACTGAGAACAAGAGAGGGTACATCTCTTGTGGATCAGTTCAAGTGGAGGATACATCCACTTGGTTGTTCAAAGAGAACAAGGGAGGGTACATCCCTTATGGATTTTTGCTTGTAAAGGATTTTACAAGGTTGAAAAGAAATCTCAAGGACCGCAGGTCGCTTAGGGACTGGATGTAGGCACGGGTTGTTGCTGAACCAGTATAAAACTTTTGTGTTTGTCTTCTTCTTCCCTACACTCTTTAATTTCCGTTGTGCACTTTAATTATCGCTTTTACTTTTGGTTAATTTTTTATTTCTATTCTTTACTTTCTTAACAACATAGTAAAAGCCTAAGAAGGGTAGATTTTTAATTAGTAAAGGTTAAGTAATAATTAATTCAACCCCCCCCCCCTTCTTAATTATTCCAAGGCCACTTGATCCAACAGTTTGAACCCGACAAGTGCACCGAATCGCGCAAGTAGTATAAAACGGTAAGAACCGAGTATCGAACATATTCATTGAATAGGTGTCTTGATGCAATCCTACCCCGCAAGGGCATTGGATAAAAGACTCCAAGTAGATTGGGCTAGAGATCCAAGGGAAGGCCCTAGGGTTCTCATGAGCCTTAGGGTAGATTTCGAGCCCATGGGCTTAGTATGAGCCCACTTATCTTTGTAAATATTAGAATAGGTTTTTCCTTCGTTTGGGCCTTGTATTTTGGTCATTCTAGTAGTATAGGGCTTTAGCCTTGTATTTCGAGTCATTTTGAGTAGTCTTTGTAGTAAGGAATTTTTTTGTATTTTCATGTTTTTTGGCATAGGGGTGAGCTTAGCTATTATAGGGGATGTGTAGCTAAGCTCTAGCTTCTCATCTCAAGGAGGTGAGCTTAGCTATTAGAGAGGTATGTGTAGCTAAGCTTTAGCTTCTTTAGGAATCTTCTTAAAGAATCTTCTCAAGGAGTTGAGATTAGTTATGAGAGGGGTGTGTGTAGCTAAGCTCTAGCTTCTCAAGTAAGTTTTCTCAAAGAAGCTTCTCATGGATGTTTTCTTAAGAAAGCTTCTTAAGGAAGCTACCTAGTCTATAAATAGAAGCATGTGTAACACTTGTTGTAACTTTGATGAATGAGAGTCTTGTGAGACATAACTCAAAGTTCAACTTCTCTCTCTTTTTCTTCCTTCAATTTCGTGCCCCCCCCCCCCCTCTCTCTTTCTCTCCTTCTTTCTTTTCCTCCATTGAAGCATCCTCTCCAAGCTTCTTATCCAAGGCTCATCTTGGTGGTGAAGCTCCTTCTTCCATGGCTTATTCCCTAGTGGATGGCGCCTCCTCTCACCTCTTCTCCTTTGTCTTCTGCTGCATCTCCATGGTGTAAAACATTAAAGGACCTCATTGAAGCTCAAAGATCCAGCCTCCATAGAAGCCCCACAAGCAAGCTTCCATCAAGTGGTAATCAGAGCACAAGAGCTTCAAGTAGGTGCTCCTTAAACCTCCATTAATTTTTTGCTTTACCTTCTCTTCCATTGTTGTTTCTTTATTTTTCTCCATGTATCTCCTCACATGTCTTGTGCTAAATGTTGTTAACATGATTCTTTAGAGTTTCCACCAATTAAACTTGCTATAGAAGCTTGATTTGATTTTCTATGGTTTAAATATCTTGTTCTTTTTCTTGAACCATGAATTGTGTTGAGTTTAGGTTCCTTTGAGTTTTGTCTTGTTATTTTTTGTGGCTGAAACCTAAACCATAAAATTCTTACAAAAATATTAAAGTAGAAGAAAACCTCAAAATCTAGAGTGACTTGTTCACCTATCGTAGTTTTGTCATAGAAGTCATGTCTAGTCATGAAACTTGTCACATAAGACTTCTTATGTTGTGCTTAATTTTATTTTCTTGTTTCTTTGTCTAACTCATTTGTTCATGAGTGTATGAAATTATTTTAGCCTATTATTTGATTTGAGTCAAATCTTTCATGTTAATTAGTCCTTAACATGTTCACGCAAAATTCTTAGAGAGTCTTTGATTGTGAATCTTTTCTTGAACTTTTAGGTTTCCTTGTGATTGTGTCTATTGTGAATTTAAGTTTTGGTGATTGAATTGCTGGATGAAATGTTGATCCTAAGTGAATATTGAACTCCTAAAACTGTGGTAAACAATCCTAGTGAGTTCAACATACATAGGAAGGTTGAAAGTAAGCCCAAGGCAATCAATATACCATGCTTAAAAAAAAAAATCGCTGGTGCTGGCAGCTTGGATATACAAACTTGTAAAAATTACTGAGAATTGGTTACTTCGAATTTTGAGCTGAAATTTTTTACTGAATTTTCTAGACATCTGGAAAAAAGTTAGAAAAAAATAACAAGTGATTTGGATAAGAGGAAAAAATAAGAAAAATCACACAAGTTGGCAGAAAAATCAGTATCCAGGAAAAAAAATAGTGAAAGGGAAGTGTGCTTGTTGTTTTGGCTCAAAATTTATTCTATAATTGGTGCCTATGTTATACCAATCTTAGTTCCGAAGTTTCAATTGAAAATTACTGTGAAAAAAAGTGTCAAAGCTAGAGGTTTGTTGAGTCTTTTTTTTTTTTGTTTTTTTACTCTACTCTAGAGCCATTCTAAGTTTCTCTTTGAGTCCTAGCTTGCTTCTATGTGCTTTTCATTGCTTTAATTGTTGAATAATCCTTGAAAAATTGTCTTGTTAAAACTCCATTGGTTTAGCTTTCATTTCATTTTTTTTTGTCTTTGGTTGTTGCTTGTCTCTTTGTTTCCTTGTTTGTGGGTTTCCATATAGGGAATTGGAAGGAGGATTGGTGCCATCCCTTGAAGAATTTGAGTCAAGAAGCAAGGGGCCAACCACCTTAAGAGCTATTGGACTAACAAGCACTCCAAATTGAGTGAATCACCAAAGAGAGAACAACCACCAAAATTGAGGACCGTTTTATAATTTTGTAATTTACAATTTACTTACCTTCATTGCTTTCAAGTTTTGTAACAAAAAGGCCTTTCATTGGAAGTGTGTTGGGTGCCTCCAATAGGTTACCAAACTTCCATTTATGTGTAATAATTTTAGGCATTGAATGTGGTCATCCAAACACTCTTAGGATTCGCATAGTTTACATTTCTTGCTTACTTTCATAGCTTATTTCCTTTAGCTTCCATTGTCAAACCGCCTAGATATCTTTCCTTTTACCAATTAGTTTTTTTACCTTATCCTTCACACCTCTTTTAGTGTTATTTTGGCTAGTTTCAACCATAGTTTTTTTTTACCTTTTGTTTTCAAACCTCTAACAAGAAAGAACCACAACTTAGGAACCAACATGAGTCATCATTCATCTAGTGTTAATGGCGAGGGTACTAGTCATAAAGACCCTTTATCTAGAATCTTAGATGAGTTGAGTTCCCTCAAGTTATGGAAAGAAAAACAAGAGAGAAAAGAAAAAGGAAAAAAAAGAGTGGAAGAAATAAGTGAAGATGAAAGAAAGAAAATAAGAGAGGAAGAAAGAAGAAAAATAATGAAAGAAATGAAAAGAGAAAAAAATGCCTCCTATAGTAGTCATAACTCTTGCAAGAGCCTAAGTGAAGAACTTCGTGACTATTACGAAGGAAGGAATAGGTCACATCTTAGACCTCACTCCCATAGAAGAGAAAAGGAAAGAAGGCCTCAAGAGGCTAACATTAACCTCTCATACTTCCATGGGAAGGACAATGTAGAGGCTATCTTAGATTGGGAAATAAGGGTAGAGCAACAACTTAAAAAGAAGTCTACTTCAAAATCTTATGGCTCTCACTCTTATCTAAAGAAAGACCAAGGTCAAGGCATCTTAGGGGTGACACTTTCTAAGCCCAAAGATGATAAGGGGAAGACAATAGAAAAGCAAGCCCCTAAGGCTAGTATGCAAGAGAAAACTAGCTCTATAAAGTGCTTTAAATGTCTTGGAAGAGGACACATTACTTCTCAATGCCCCACCACAAAAACCATGATTATGAGGGGCAAAGACATTTATAGTAGCCAAGATGAGGCTACTACTTCACCTTCCTCTAGTGAAAGTGAAGAAGCAAAAGGGGAAGAATCTAGTGAAGAAATCTACCCCAAAGAAGAAGGACAACCATTAGTGGTTAAAGAGAAGTGTAAGGAGGTAAGTGCCTCCTCCAAGAGTTTAGCTATGAAGGAAACTCATTTTACAATAAAGACAAACATTAAAGAAACTTTCCCTCTTAGAAAACCTCCACATTTTCTCTTTTGTAAAATGACACTTGCTAGCATTGCCACACCTCTTGGGCTTGAGTTTATTCCTCAAGTAAAGAAGTTGTTGGATGAGGGTTGGGTTCGCAAGAACTTAAATCCTTGTGCTTTGTTGTTGCCCAAAATAGGTATTATTAGGCACCAAATCCTTAAAATAGTTAGTATGATGAATGTTTTGAATGGTTCAACCCTCTTATGTAAAATCACTCGTGTACCCAACATCTTCATGGTGTGTGTACATAGGGACCCATTAGGTAGGTTTGTTCTTATTTTTAGTTTCAATACAAACTTAGGTACTCATATGGGACACCTTAGGTTTGCCATACTTTTTGGTAGGAATAATCAATATGAAAATACAGAAAAAGGTATGTTTTATTGCATTACTTTTCTTAATTTTTCAAATAGTGATCAAGGGGTTCCCATGAACCCTAAGAGAATAAAAGTCATTCCTGAGTGGCCCACTCCACCAAGTATAAGAAAAATTTGGGGCTTCCATGACTTAACAAACTTTTACAAAAGGTTTGTCCCATATTTTTCTATACTTGTAGCACCACTCATTGAGTTGGTGAGGAACCATGTTCCTTCATGGGAAGATGCCCAAGAAATGGGTTTTCAGACCTTACCTTCCTTCAACATACCAAACACCACTAATACATATGTTTTTTTTTCTTTTTACAGGTGTCGAGGGAAGGAGCCCAGAGTATGAAGAACCTCGGGATTTGAGGTCAAATCCTTTCCAAGGTGGAGGGAATGATGCAATCCTACCCCGCAAGGGCATTGGATAGAAGACTCCAAGTAGATTGGGCCAGAGATCCAAGGAAAGGCCCTAGGGTTCTCATGAGCCCTAGGGTAGATTTTGAGTCCATGGGCTAAGTATGAGCCCGCTTATCTTTGTAAATATTAGAATAGGTTTTTCCTTCGTTTGGGCCTTATATTTTGGCCATTCTAGTAGTATAGGGTTTTAGCCTTGTATTTTGAGGCATTTTAAGTAGTCTTTGAAGTAGGGACTTTTTTGTATTTTCATGTATTTTATCATGGGGGTGAGCTTAGCTATTATAAGGGGGGTGTAGCTAAGCTCTAGCTTCTCATCTCAAGGAGGTGAGCTTAACTATTAGAGAGGTGTGTGTAGCTAAGCTCTAGCTTCTTTAGGAATCTTCTCAAGGAGGTGAGCTTAGTTATTAGAGGGGTGTGTGTAGCTAAGCTCTAGCTTCTCATGGAAGTTTTCTCAAAGAAGCTTCTCAAGAAAGTTTTCTCAAAGAAGCTTCTCAAGGAAGTTTTCTTAAGAAAACTTCTCAAGGAAGCTACCTAGTCTATAAATAGAAGCATGTGTAACACTTGTTGTAACTTTGATGAATGAGAGTCTTATGAGACATAACTCAAAGTTCAACTTCTCTCTCTTTTTCTTCCTTCACTTTCGTGCTCCCCCCTTTCTCTTTCTCTGCTTCTTTCTTTTCCTCAATTGAAGCATCCTCTCTAAGCTTCTTATCCAAGGCTCATCTTGGTGGTGAAGCTCCTTCTTCCATGGCTTACCCCTTTCTCTTTCTCTGCTTCTTTCTTTTCCTCAATTGAAGCATCCTCTCTAAGCTTCTTATCCAAGGCTCATCTTGGTGGTGAAGCTCCTTCTTCCATGGCTTATTCCCTAGTGGATGGCGCCTCCTCTCACCTCTTCTCCTTTGTCTTCCGCTGCATCTCCATGGTGGAAAATCACCATTAAAGGACCTCATTGAAGCTCAAAGATCCAGCCTCCATAGAAGCCCCACAAGCAAGCTTCCATCATGTCTAGTATGAAAAGAGATGTGTCAACTATGCACAGGTATGTAAACTAACTATCAAAAGGAAAATCACATGAGTAATGATGTGTAAAGACAAATAGACAACACGTTGGTCTTCCTATTAGGTTCCTGATGTTAAAAGGATATTCTCAACTAAACAATGCTCATGTGTTCTATGGTGTCTCCTGAAATGCTAAACCCCGATTTCTCATTATAGTCTAGCCTAATCCTGATCAAGCATCGTCCTCAGATTCCTCTTGTTGGACTAAACTCGACCAGAACCGCATTAAGACAAACATACAAACAACTAGGTTACCGTACCCCGATCCCTCGTGATAATATGATAAACTAGCCCTGTCCTATCATGTTTTAAGAATCAGACCAGTTTTCACTGTTGAATGATCTTAACAAAGCATACATCTACATGATCAAGGCAAATGCACACTGAAATGACGTACTGATAGCACAGAGAACACATAAAACATCATTAAATAGATATACAAGTATTTACATCAAGTACCTACAAGGAAGAACCAACAGAGGATTTAGCTCTCCATATCTGGGAAGCTTCCTTTACAATAAAGAGAAGAGAAAAATGAAGGATTAAATAAATACAAGTAGTGGGGATGTCTCCTGCACCTCTAGAACCTCACAATCACTCAGACTCATCTCATGCTCTCAGGATGGCTTTCTCTTCTCGCTCAGTTCTTTGCCAGTCTTCTCACAGCAAAAGCTCTCAAAACTCTCTGGAACTTGGACCTTTCTCTCTCTAGAAATCTCTATACATGCAAAAGCTTCGAGAATTGCCCAAACTCTCTCTCCATTTCTGATTTTATGCTTAAATAGGTGGCCTTGTTGGTGCTTGCGCGCTTAGCGCAACTCTGGCTCGCTTAGCGTTCATTAGTGAATTTCAACTTAGCGCTCGTCTTTTCGCTCAGCGGATGGACTCAAGCGGTGCACTTAGCGAGATTAGCCCTCGCTTAGCGAACATGCACAGCTCATCCTTCTTCCAGATTCTTCCTCGCGCTCAGCTAAAGGAGTGTTGCGCTCAGCGGATGGATCGCCAAGCCAGAAGATTGGCTTAGCGAACGGCTCACAAACTTGCCTAATTAACCTGAAATTGAGAGGAAATGATTATTAAACACACGAAATGGGAGTACTAAGTATTTATTACCTATCTTTAACAAAAAGTAATTACAACACTACAAAATAACCATAAATTGGAGGAGTTTGATACAATTTACGCAGGTTTTATACACAAAAGTTAGTCGTATTCATCAACTAACACCCATTTTGGTTTTAATCAGTTTTCTAAAGGTTCAAGAAAATATCTTTTGAAAGAAAGGACTTTGATCAGGATCTTGTGTAAAAGGTGGATTGATTCAATGTTGATTGAGTTCGATTTATGAAAATTTTGTGATACGATCCGTATAAAAGAAGATTTTGTAACTCTGGTTTTAAAAGTTCATTTTATTTCGAAAACCCATTCACCCCCATGGTTTGTGAGTACTATCATCTTTTTCAATGGGATCATACCTTCGAAAGACTTACCTTGAGGCAATGTTGCAATCACTAATCAAAACCATTTGGGACAAAGTCTTTATCTTTTAGCTACACAAATTATCTTGATAATAAATGCAAAATAAAAAGGCTAAGAAAACATAATCCCAGATAGACTCAAAGTCTTCATCAACTATCTAAACATCTTTAGCCATCAAGAACAAAGTTAGTGTTTTAGAGTGATGATTGAAGATTTTTTGGATAGTTGATGAAGAAAAAGAATCAAGAAGAAGCGTGAACAAATAATAAAGCAAAGACAATTATTTATAGGGAAATTCACAACCAAAATTGATACACATAATCACAACAACCAATAAGAAATAAGGGGAATTAAAGAGCCATTAATGAGTGAAAACTACAATTCCAGAGGTAATTGCACAAAGAATAATAGCAAACGTCATTAAACAAGTTATAGTCAGAGATCGAGTGCAGAAAAAAGTATAGAATAAAATGAGACAATTGTTCATGGGAATTAAAAATAAACCAGTATTAAAAGCAAAAGTAGTATTCGAGAAGCAATAAAAGCTTATCCTAGTACAAGTAAAATCAACATATTGAGCCTTTAGTCAACATTAGATTTTAGGGTTTTGATAAACCTATCAACCATTAGATTGTCGAGAGTTTATCAATCATTAGTCTCCTGAGAAACAAAATCTTGATTTATAGTACAAGAGGCCCTAGGATGAGTCAGACGAAGCTCACCATTAATCCACATGTAGAGAAAGCTTACCTCTTTCTGACTAAACTCTTCTTTAAGTCGGGTGATATCTTCTTGAAATTGAACATTTTCTTCTTGTTCTCATTGTGCATAAGCCTTTGATTCTTTAGCATGGACTTTCAACTCGTTAAACTCTTCCAACAATGCATCAACTCGCTCTTGCGTCTTCTTCAAAGCAACATTTTTCTCTTCAATCAATTTCAATGGGTTTGCATCACCCAAAAAGTGCTTCAATTTTAGAAAATTTCTATAACTTGGAGTGATAAAGTCAGATACCTTTACTCCAACCAAGATCAAAATAGCATAATCTAAGTTAGAAGAGCCTTCTTTTAAATGGACTCCCAATCTTCCGACAAGATGACACAATTAATCTTTTGGCCTGAAGACATCCACACAAGAGGACCACCAAACTTACCAACAATGACCAAGCTAGAACCAATTGGTTTAATGGACAACTCTCAACCTCTTCAAAGGAGGCAGAGGGAGATTGTGGATAGATTTGGGATGGGTCTCAACGGTAGAACTTATTCCATTGTAAGATGATTCGAGCTTGTTTTTTGAAAGTATTTTTGTCTTGTCACCACCACTAGTGGCAAGAAGGGAGGCAGTTGAGAAGATTCATGCAATCTTCCCTAGGAAGGGACCAATCACCAAAGCCATGAGCAAGAGGCTCCAAGAGGATTGGGCTAGAGTTGTTGAAGAAGGCCCTAGGGTTCTCATGAATCTTATGGTAGATTTCTGAGCCCATGGGCTAGAGTTGGGTCCACTGTTTGTTGTAAATATTAGAATATGTTTTCCTTCTTTAGGGCCTTGTATTTTGGCCATTTTAGGTTTGTAGGGTACCCTACCCTACAAGTTAAGGGTACCCTAGTAGTATAGGATTTTAGCCTTGTATTTCAGGGCATTTTGAGTAGTCTTTGTAGTAGGGACTTTTTTTGGTATTTTTATATATTTTGGCATGGGGGTAAGCTTAGCTATTAGAGGGTTGTGAGTAGCCCCCCTCTAGCTTCTAAAGGAAGCTTTCTTCCTTGCTTCCTAAGCAAGCTACCTTCTTTGCTTCTCAAGGAAGCTTCCCATTGTATTTTAATGTATTTTGGCATGGGGGTGAGCTTAGCTATTGGAGGGGTGTGAGTAGCCCCCCTCTAGCTTCTCAAGGAAGCTTTCTTCCTCTAGCTTCCCAAGGAAGCTACCTTCCTTGCTGTTGCAACCTACCCTTCAGCAGAAGGGCGAGGCGAAATTAAAAAGTGTGTCTTCTCATGAAGAAAATGCCTCGAGTCGCCACCAACATTTATTCAAGGAAAATGTTAAAAAAACCAAAAAGAAGGTCTGTGGATTTTGAAAATAAGGGTTCGGGAGTTGTTTACGTATGGGGAATGTATTAGCACCACACGCGCCCACCACAAGGGGTGACAACCTTTAATCGAGTGTGCATAACTTGACTTCAAAATTATTTATTTTTCCCTTTTTATATTTTAATATTTTTTTGGGGTCGACAAGGGTGTTACCCTTGCTCCTACGTATCCTCAGGTGCGATGAGGAATTCAAACCTACGTAGTTCTTTAAGTCTGAAAGTTTGTGTGTTAAATTGATTTTATGTTTTTTTGAAAGATTGATTTTAATTGCGAACAAAAATTCATTTAAGGTGTTAGACCTTGAAAAGATGTTTTAAATTTGAAAACGGAGAGAATCATTAAGGCGTTGGACCTTGAAACGATCTTTTGATTTTAAAAATAGGAGAGAATCATTAAGGCGTTGGACCTTGAAACGATCTCGAGTGATATTTGATTAAAAAAAAGAAGTTTAGTCATGAGTTGGTTTTATCTTGGTTTTGTTTATTAGCTTCCAACCTCTTTAAAAGATAACTTACATAACTAATGATCGGTTAAAATTTAATTTACAAAAGAAAAGATATTTATCGATGATAGTAGAAGGAGATGAAGATACACAAAATGACAAAAAGGGCCCCTAAGGGCGCATAGATTGTATCCAAATCCTTAAAACAAAAACTAACCGGATGATGAGCGAAGAACACCAAATGAAGAACGATGTAAAAGTTTATTACGGTCGCGATTCGATAGCTCCTCGGCCTTGTTTTCTCTTCTTTCCCTTTTCTCTCAATATCCTTCAATACTAAATCTTGGAACCCTTCACTTAGCCTCCCTCACGCCTATTCAAACAAGATCTTTGTCTATTTTGTTTCAAATAAGGAGGATTTCTTGTCCTCCCCCATAATGCACTTCTTCTGGTAAATGTGTATGCTGTGGTAAATTTGTATGCTATATTACTTCTCACTTGGTGATATACAACTAGAGTAAATGCTGAGAAAAGGAAATGGGTGTTTGTTTGGGTTCGGAGTAGGAGAAAATGGGCTTCCTTTCTTCAACATATAAATTGCTTCTCTATTGATGGATTACATGAAGTTAAAAATTTTGATCTTCTCTCTTCTCTTCAACTATTTATGTTATTGTCATCTTCACTTGTGCACTTTCATTTGGTTTTGCAATATTACTAAAAAGCAGTCTATGCTATAATTTGATTGTTTTGTTGAGATTCCTTTTGTATTCCAGATGGATCTTGGAGTTGGAGCATTTGTTTGGGCAAATTCACTAGTTTCTCGACAAGCTTGTAATATCACATCGGCGTGAGTCATTGCATTCCCATCTAATGTCTTTTGGTTTCAATGCTATTCTTAACTCACCAAATGAACTCTTGGAAATTAATTTTTTGTATGTATGTTTACCAATTTTCCTAGATTTAAAAATGTGTTTTTTCTTGAGTCTGATAAATTATAAGGTGTTTTACCTGAATGAGTTACGGAATTTTTGTGACAATCCTATATATGAAGAAGCATGTGAACAACATGAACATCGCTGATAAAAACTAAGTTTCTCCTTTTCTCATTTTGTTTATCTTCTTTCTATGATAACATTGATGTCTTTTTTAATGAATTTGCTCTGATAAACAAAACATATTTTTGAAAAACAGAGTTAAAAGAAACTTCTTTTGCGCGGATCGTATCACAAACTTTGGTAAACCAATATTTAATCAATCACCCTTTACACAAAATCCTTTGTTAAAGTTCTTTCTTTCAAAAAAATATTTTCTTTAAATTTCAGTAAATTGATCAAGATCGGAATGAGAAAGAAAGATAAGATCAAGAGAAGAAGTACACCAATTTTTATAGTGGTTCACACCCTATCTCTGAAAAAGTTAATCCAGTTATCTAATTCAAACCCGAATTAGATTTTTACTATGCATATAGTATTCTTACAAGCAATCAGTTCCTACCTAGAAAAAGAGACTAAGGTATTCAACCTTAGGATCCTCTGAATAAGAGCCTAAGAAAAACCTACCCTTAGCTCAAGCTGGAAAAACCTATTCTAGCATGCCTTTAAATTCATGCACAAACAAATAATGTGTAAACCGATGTGTAAACCGCACGAAAAAGTAGAGTCAAAGATAGACACAACCTGATCAATCATTTCCAAGAACCTTTTTTGAATGAATGAGTGTCTTCTTGAACTCAAAGAAAACTTGTTAGAACTTGTTAGAAGTGAAAACACAAGGTGACTATTTATAGAGAAAATAGTTATAAACAGTTATAACCGTTTGTAATCGATTAAATATACAATGTAATCAATTGTTTCGAAGAAGTAATCGATTATATTACCATTTCAATCAATTAAAGTGTTCTTCCCAAAAACTGGAAAACTTTCAAGAACGATGTAATCGATTAGATTCTCAATATAATCGATTAAATTGTTCTTAATCACTTCTGAAACACTTTTTAAAAGAGAAATAATGGATTATATTACCTGATAATTGATTAAAGCAAAGACTCCTGAATAAATCAATCATTGTCTCAAAAACAACTGTGTAATCGATTATTATAAGCTTGTAATCGATTAAACTGATATGAGACATTTCTCTGCAAGCTTCAAACACTTGTGTAATTGGTTACAATCAGTCTGTAATCGATTAAAACAGAAGAGTTTTAACTATAGAGGAAATTTTCTAACTTTAGAACTTTTCTTCTAACTCCAACATGATGATGCATGATACACATATGAAATGATAGAGACAAAGATGCAACACACAATACAATAATCAATACAAATGTCATTCAAGAGAGTTGGGCATGTAAAAGACAATTTCTTCAAGCTCTTCTTTAAGCTTTAAGGCTAAGTCTTCATGTTGCTTCCCCTATCTCTAACATGCAATAGTTTCAACTAGTCCGCTAATCATCTTAGGATTTCTTCGTCTTGTTACTACAACCGGTGTGGATTATCAGGTGGAATTATTGTCATTGGGATTCTTAGAAAGTTCGGTGGCAACTGAAATACACTAACTTGTCTTGCATATACAAATACCATATCTAAAGCTTTAACAAGGCTAGTCACCTATATGTTTTTTATACTTGAAAGTAATATGACATAGTTAATGAAGATCTCGGATAGCAATATTTTGGGCAGTATACATCTTAAGTCAACCCCCAGGTTTTGTATAAACCTGAAAACTTAGTGCCGAGGAATGTACGAGGGGTAGTAGGGTTTATTCTGCAAAAAGAGTTTACCTGGCATCTGAATAAAAATTTATGTTGATTGCAGTATGCTGGATTATGTCATTTCTTCGGGTTTTTAATTAAAATGGTCACTAGTCTCATTTATTTTTTGCTTGCTTATAGAAATGAGCTCTAATTGATTAATTTCTTAGTTTAAGACATTCTTAAGGAAGACAGTAATGTTCTTTTGCTTCTCATGATTGTTTTTAATTACAATGGGCACTGCTATGTAGTTTTGCCTATTTACAAATTGTTGAGTTATAATTGTCTAATGCAAGACTCAAGGCATTCTCAAAGAAGCAAGTGATCATTTTTTCCTTCTTACAGGTACATGTGGGTGAATATGGTGTACATTGGAATTTCTTCTTCACACTTGCTGCTGTGTCTATCCTTACTTCCTTTATTAATATTTCCCCTCAATATTCTGGAGTTATTGGTTCACTTGTACTGGTAGTTACTTTTTTATTTCTGCATTATCCTTATGTCTTGTCTTTTGAAATCTGATTTTCTTATAAAGTTGAATTTCTCTTTCCAAGGGTACCAGTTCTTCTTGGTGCAAGGTTTAAATCATTACTTGCTTTCTAATGAAAGAGGAATGGATATCATAGGTCAAAACAAGGAGTGGATTTTTAGCATATTTGGTGAGAACTATCTTAAGGCTATAAGTTTGATTCTAAGGCTATAATTTTGTTAGCAAGTACTTTTATCTGTTTTACTTTTGATATATAAAAATTGGTCAATAACATTATGGCGGAAGTTGATCCATGTAGTCTACCCCACCTAGTGGGATAAGGCATTGTTGTTGTTGTAGTATATAAAAATTGGTCAATCAATCTCATTTTATCCCCAGGATACTGGGGAATGTACCTTCTTGGTGTTCATTTGGGAACTATCTTATCTTCGGAAGCCATTCCTCTGGATTTAGAAGTAGCAGATGGGTACAGATGAGGGTTTGGGTTTTCTCCATCGTGTTTTGGTAAAGCTTGATCCAAAACTTTGTTTATCCTGCACAAAGCAATCTTGTTTGGATCATGTCTACAGCTTTGAACTTATTCCCTTTTCATGATCCCCATGTTAGGTTATTAACTGTGCTTCTAGACAGGCATGTTGAAAGAATTTCTCGGAGAATGGTATGTCTGACTATGCTACAGTTTCTTAATTAGAGGGACATTCTTTAGCATCAATGGATGAAAAACTAATTGTTGATACTTTGTGCAGTGCAACCTTCCATATGTTACTATGGTAGTGACTGACAATCTACAGGTTATTCTCACTTCAGTTCTATTCAATCGCTCAGTGTCTAACATAGTTCGATAGGACATGTTGACTTTGTAGCCATATTGCAGTTTCTGCGTTATAAAATTGTTTTTGGGCTCTAACTTAGTTGTTAGTGTTTAAATTTTATTTTTGCAATTAAATATTTTGAAGTTTGACATACCAAATGCAGCTTATGCTGTCTCAATCAGTACCATAGTCCTAATTTCCCAGCACGGCATTCTTGAGTTATCCTTGACATTGTAATTGCTAATTTAACTTCTGATTATGGATTTGGTTGTTTAATCTGATGAATATCACCTATTTTTCAGCTGTTATCAATTCTAATGCTGGCTGATCTTGTTCCTGGAAGTAAAACTTGTCTAGATATCGGTTATAATTTTGTTGGATAATTTGTGTGCAGGCAAGTATTCTCACTGGGTTGGTAAACTTGTCTGTTGATACCCTCTCAGCGTCATCAATCACGGCCGTTTTTATCTTGCTTGTTTATGCTTATGTTTTATCAATTGTAATTGGTATTGCAGATTATTTTGGTATTAAATTAAAATTTTGGTGAAGCAGTCAATTGCTATGCTGTAGTATGTTCTTTTAGTGTTATTATTTATTTTAAAAGAATATTTCTTTTATTAATCATTAATTGAATTTACTATAAAACTCGTGTGGTGATTATGATTGATTATAAAGGTAGACATGATAAAATTCCACGGCCGTTGAACTCGATCTAATGCACATGTGTATGTACTATAAAAATGACTGATGACGGAGACTGAACAAAGCTCATCTTTATGATACTTACGGACAGCCATTCCGTTGACCCAAAAAAAAGATACCATTTCTCTGCACATGCAATAGTATGGTATCTCAGCATGGATATCGATTGACCACTCAGCTAATGCAACTTACAACTCATACTTCAGTGCTTGTGTTTCCATGCTTCGTTTTCATGTATCTTGATTTGGCATCCCCTTGGTAGTTTTTATACATGATTGCACAGTGAAACAGTGAGGGGTAAAATCATGCATAAATCTTTCTAGGGCAAAATATATATATATATATATATATATATATATATATATATATATATATATATAGGAAAAATAAAGGTTGAAACTGACTTATGGGGATTTGAAAGTAGCCCAAGTGATGTGGACCTGCTGATGATGTACTTTTTCGAGAATGGTAGCTTACAGTCACATGGTTAATCCAGCAGAGTCTGACAACTTGGACCACGCTCCTAGCTCGGCCTCTGTCCTTTCGTGTGTCCTCATCAGCACATATGGCCAAAGTTCTGGTGTTGGCAAAAATATGCACATCGAAGTGTAGCCTATGCCCATAAGAACTCCACATCAATATTAATATTAATGTAGTAATTGTTATTCTAAATACTTCTACGCGCTAAGCTGTGCTTAATTTTATTCACTCATCTACACGTTTAGAATTCACGTATTTAAAAGAGGAGACACGAAAGATAAAGTATCTGGTGGTCCTGGCCTGCCCATCCTCAGTTTTTGTACACAGTATGGCATCAAGGTGTGTAGCCCCTTGTACAATACAAGAAAATAACGGGAATTTCTTAGTTTTAGTATCACAAAATAAGTTGTTACCAAACACGATTTTCATTAACACAATTGATAAATGACATCAAAATATTTTTTTTTAGGTAATCTTGTAGATTATTATGATGAACTTCTAATTATCGCTAGCAATTATAGATACAATTCAATTGGTATCTCTATGTGTACCCTGGAGTAATAATAATAGAACAAAATGTTGATATGGCTTTGACATGTAGAATGTTGTACCGGTGGATTATCAAATAGATGCAATAGTCTTTGTCTAAATTATTTACATGGGAATCTCGGGTCCATGAGCCATTCGTTTCCTGCAAACCCCAACACAGATTTGAATGTGATGAGTAGCTATTGCACAGCTTGTTCTGTTGTTTTTATGCTTATTTCTATATAGATTTGGGTCCCCCAACCTACTCTTCATTGGCATAAGCTGTGCCAGTCTTTGACAGCATCTATGAAATTGGGAAGGAAACCAAAGCAAGGATGTGTGAGGAGCCTGTTTCCTTTTACTACACCTTTCTGATTCCTGAAAAGCACAAGACCTTTTCTGCCCTTCTCACGTGCTGCGTATCCTCTAATCTAACATAAACTTAGAAAAGTGAAAAATTGAAATTGTTTCGTTTTTCTTTTTCCAATATTAAAACTTTCAACTTCCTCTTCCTCTGTGTGACTCAAACTGCATCAACCAAGTTAGTAGGATTTTCTATAAATGGTTGTCAATTTGTCATGTCATGTCTATGAGAAACTCATGAAAACTCTGGTGGCGACTTAAGTTCTCTCAGCAAGTAAGGAATTCAGACAAACATTAGTTGAAAAGTGTACAATGGCTTTGGAAACTCTTGCTTCCAATGAGTTCTCCAACTTCATTATCTATGACACTATCTCTGCAACTCCATTTAGCAGCCATGGCTCTCCGGAGGCTAGTTTCTTGGAAAGTTTAGTGAACTATCAGGAGCATGACCCTGCATTTGATAACAGCGCATTGAGGACCCGAAATCACCAAGCCGGCGAACAAGAAAGCGTTGGCAGGAGGCAGAATGTGGTGGGGGTGCAAGTGCAAGGGAGGAAGAAGAGGAGAAGGAAACCAAGGGTTTGCAAAAACAAGGAAGAGGCTGAGACACAAAGAATCACCCACATTACAGTGGAAAGAAACCGCCGGAAGCAGATGAATGAACACCTTGTTGTCCTTCGTTCACTCATGCCTGAGTCCTACGTTCAAAGGGTTTGCTTTCTTCTTTTTCATTCTCTATCTGCCTCTCTTTCTTTCTCATAAAAGAATGTAGTTGGGATTATTCACAAAATCACTAGTATGTTATGGTCCCAAATAGTATTGATGGGGAGATTCTCTTTTAACGATAATACAAGAATATTCTTAACTTTATATCTGAGCTGCAATAACTATGCGGAATTAAAGATAATGTTCTTTCCCCCATTTGTAATGTGAAGATAAAGAAGCAATACCAAGCCAAAAATAAATAAAACTTTGAAATCTAACATGTTTTTTCATTCATACTAAGCAAGCGACTAGCCTGAAGGGCTTTATGCATAAATGTTCTGTCAACTGTTCTCATGCAACTAATGTTTTCAAGATGCAAACTTTGTATGTTTTTTTAGGGTGACCAGGCCTCTATAGTTGGTGGTGCCATAGAGTTTGTGAAGGAGCTGGAGCACCTCTTGCAATCACTTGAAGCTAGAAAGTTGCAACTTTTACATCAAGAAGTTGTACAAGCCAATGAAAATACGGCCATTTCCAAACTCATGCAACCCCCTTTTGCACAATTTTTTTCGTATCCTCAGTACACATGGTCGCAGACTCCTAACAAATACACATCCAAGACCAAAGCTGCCATAGCTGATATCGAGGTTACTTTAATCGAGACCCATGCAAATCTTCGGATTCTCACTAGGAGAAACAGCCCCGGGCAGCTAACAAAGTTAGTAGCTGGTTTTCAAACACTGTGCCTCACCGTCCTACATCTTAATGTCACCACTATAGACCCTTTGGTATTCTATTCCATCAGTGCTAAGGTATGTAATTAATCAACTATCAATTATAATTAATTAACTATTCATAGTGTTGTGTCAGTTCCATTTTCCGCCTTGCCTCAACTTCGATCATATACTAATTAAATGTGGCATAATGATTCTTTCCATTTATAAAAGTATGATGTCGTTGTATAAAGTCATGAAACTTTAGAGAGATTGTTTAGCTAAAATATGAGTATTTTGAAATTTTTTTATGAAGGTTGAAGAAGGATTCCAACTTTGTTCAGTAGATGGTATTGCAACGGCAATTCATCATTTGCTTGCTAGAATCGAAGAAGAGGCTTCCCTTTGCTCTTGATGAGGTTCATCTGGGGGCACGAGATTTTAGTGAAATGACCAAATCATCCCTCTACCTACCTTAATAGTGAGAGAGAGAGAGAGAGAACGAATATTTGCTAATGGCTTTAGCTTTTGTTTTGCTTGTTTCATGTCCAACTGATGTGTTAATGCTAAACTATAGTTGGCAGTAGATGGTGTCTTTTTAGGTGACTTAAAGTACAACTAAAAATCAAATGAAAAAGAATGTTGATACAGTTTATCTCGTTTGCAGTTGACCTGTATTGTCCTCTTCAGATGCCCAAATATGAAAGTAGTTTGCAATGAGAATGATATATTAATCTTCATGACATAAAATTTTCGTATTTATTTTTGAAACACCTCTTATATTATTTAGAGAGGAAATGCTTGATTAATGAGTCCATTTGAATGCTGAACTAAATTATTATAGGCAATTACGAGCCAAAACTTATCATGCTGAGTTTTATCCACTATGGTATTTTAGAGCAATCACGAACAGTCGTGGATTAATCCTTGTTTGGGCGATAATGCACTTGAGAGTTGACACACTTAAAGGAGAATGTATCCTAGTAAGGGAAGAGGCAAAAGAAAACAAAATTGGCCCATGTTGGCGTTGGGGCTAGATTTATAAATTTTGTTGTTTTTCGTTTATGGATGGGAGATAGTAAACCTTAGCTTGTAAGATATATGGACTGATTCTTGCAACAAGATAATACAAAGCACATATATGTGAGGTTAGTTTCAAAGACAACCATTTTGGATTTATGTGAGGTTGCAAGTGGGGTACGTGGTTAATTACCTTCATTGCAAACATTAGTTGGGAATATTGGTTGACTGGCATGCTAACTAGGGTTTGTAAAGTTTTCCTTAATGTTAAAAAATATATAATTTAATCATGAATAATATTGTCTTACTGTTCACGTGGAAGAGCTTCTGCCCGAATCCAAACTTCTTTTTATATAAAAAAAGAAAAACTCTGTCGTAGGCTCGTGGCCAATTGAATTATTATGTACTAAAGAAATCTAATTTAATTGATTAAACAATAATACATGAATTATTGTAACTCCCATTACCTGTCTTCAATTTCATTAAATAAATAAAATGAATTATTTTGTGTTTGCGAGCTAAACATGGAAATCAATTGGAACTTTAAACAAGTATTGCATTGAATACATATTAGCATGCAATCTTTCGTCCCTAGAGGGGAAAAAAGTAACATGAAAATGCATGTTAATTAGATGATTTAAATGATCCTAGAAAACCAAAAGAATGTGTTTTCTGGGGTTGATTAATTGATAATTGATATGAAACACTGTTCTCCATTGCTAAACCAAAGGAATAATGAATAAATTTTCTTGCATCGCAAGGAATAATGAATACATTTTCTTGTTTTTGTCTTAAGGAGTTAGCAAGGGAGGTAGTATGTGAGTACGTTTGAGTAAATTAGTCACTGCAGCCTACTTTGCACCTTGGGGCATGTGATACGTTTTTCTTTTCTTTGTTTCGATCTTTTTTTTAAATGAAAAGGTGGGATCAAATTAAAGGCCTAAGTGGGATGAATGCAATTTAACTTTTTTGTTTTGATTCTCATCAGCTTTCAGTTTTGTTTCGTTCTGTGTGATTGATAGATCAATATCCTCATTAATACATTGTGTCCGTTAGTGTAAGCTAGAATCAGAGAAACGGACATGCATGGATGATTCCTAAAACAAATCTACAGCTTTGCTCTATCTATATATTTTTGTGTGGGGACGGAATTCTATGGTGTTTTAAACTCTAGAGAACCCTGTGGGGATGCAAAAACAACGTAATTAAATTAGTATAAGGATTTTTTTTACATATTATTAATCAGCTAATATCAAATGGTTTAAATAATATTTTGGTTCCTATAAAATAGGATTTTTTATGTTTATTTTAATCCTTTAAATATTTTTGTTTTGATTTTAACCCTTTATTTTTTTATTTTTTTAGTCTTATTGTCAAGTAACAACATTAAATAATGATGTAATGTAACAATGACCATTGACTTATCATGTCATCAAAAAGTCTGATAAGTTAGTCATGTGTATTTTTTTTGGTAAACTATGTTTTTAAATCCCATATGTTAAACATAGTTGATGATGAAGACTAGTTAATGTAGTATTTAGAAACACAATTTACCAAAATAAACGATCCTTAAAGCTTTTAAACAACAAACAAAACAAAATCTTACTCCATTAAGTGAGGTTGGCTACATCGATCACATGATGTCATTCAACACGGTTAAAAATCAAAGCTTTGGGTATATCATTTAGCTTGAGATCTCCTCTAACATCAACCCATAATGTCTTTTCTTAGTCTCACTCTCCTCATTTTTACAGGACTAAAAATCATGAAATCTATTCTTCTGAGTTACATCTCTTGTATTCATCAAAAAGAAGAAAAAAGACTTGCACCACTTGCGGCCTTGTTTGTACATGTTTAAACTAGGGGTGTGCAAAAAAATTGGGTCAGACCTAATCAGACTATAACTAACCCGACCCAACCTAGTTTCGTACTCAAATTGGGTCTAGAGAAAAAACTGCCATGTTTTATAACTAGTTTGGTTCAATCTAACTTGTTTCGGCAAAAGGAACTCAGTGACCCGAACTAGACTCTCTTGATTTCCCTTGCGTCTCGACTCTTGTCTCTCTTGTTTCTCACTTTCTTGATCTGTGTGCTCACTCTCTCGATCTCAAACTGCAATGCTCATTCTCTCGATCTTGAACTGCGACACTCACCCTCTCGATCTTGAACTCCAACACTCAATCTCTCAATCTTACAATGAGTGAACCTTAATTGCGATTCACTTCATTTCGAATCCTAAGCCAGTTTTGAAGACCTTTTCTCATGTTCGTGTGATGGATTCAAGCTTCCAACAAAGATTGACCCTTTCTCACGAATTCACAATGGTAATGTTCAAAGAACCTTTTTCTGATTGTGTTTTTCTATTGTTCAAAGACCCTTTGAGTTTTGATTTGCATTGTTTGTGTTTGGCTTTGTTTGTGTCGAAGAATGTGATTATAAGAAGAACTTCGCCTCCAGTTTCATTGTGTTTATGTGTTCTAATGCTAAGTTCTCTATGATTATGGGTGTTCTAATGTTAAGTTCTTTGTGTTTATGTTTCTAAATTGATTTGTATTGATCTTTGTGATTCTCCTTTCTAATTTTGGTTGAATTTTTCACATAGTTGTGTTATGTTGTTGGCATAAAATAAATAAATAAACATGTCCTAGTCTCTTATATTGTTTTTGGCATGGCTTATTGTGTTCCATTGTCTACTTTTGTAAAGATGCCTCATTGTGAGTATGATAGATCATGGTGTTGTCACTTTGAAGTTTGAAGATTGTATATAGTGATTGCCCTTAATGGAAGTAGTCAATATTTGTCAATGTTATCATATATGACAATGCATCCTTTTTTATCGTTTTTGTTTTTGCTTCATTGTGTTATATTTAGTTATTGATAATCCGTGGCATGAAATAATTTAAAGGAGGGGATGCGATAGAGGATGTATATGAAAACAAATGATTTGAAATATGCACAAAGTCATGGACTCCTTGTATGCAGATTTGAAGAATACTTATTTTGGTGTAAAGGTAGTTGATATTTGATGACACTCAATATTTTTATTGAATTTTCTCTAGTTTTTACTATTCTCATATAGGTCTATGTTAATACTTAGGTACACTCTGCACGTATTTTTGCACTATTTGAGCTCTACAGTAGTGCAATGAGACTTGGAAGTTTGAGTGAGGTTACTGCTCATGGAGATCTTTAACAAGGAGTCATTTCTAGGGTTTTCAACAAGCCACTGTAAGTTTTGAATTCATAAAGCATAACTATTTTCTCAATATTTAATTAACTATATTGTAGCTAGTTAGCAACACAAGCTCGGAGCACCTAGTACATACTAATTGACACTTATTTTAGTATATTATTAATGAACATATAAACTCTAATTGAAACATGCATATGACATACAAAAGAGACAAGTGCTCTTGATAAGCAACTAGACTACTATTTAAGGATTAATCTTAATTAAGTTTATATTTTCCTACCCACTTTGATCCAAATGGTGATGTATAATTTAAATTAGTTGGACACTACTACTTCCAACTTCTTTACAAATGAAAATCAAACAGATACTCTGGTGATTTATAAACATGTTGAAGCCTTTAATGGTTGTAGGATATTAGCCAAAAAATGATTTGATCATACCTATAAGCTAGAATGACTTAGTAGATCTATTGCTTATCCTTATTAGAATTAGTATAATTAGTATAATTGTTGCTTCTCTTTTTTCTGGTGCATATTTGTGTATAGATAGTCATTTGACCTATTTAATTTGTGTATATATTCATAAGTCATTGAAAATTCATGTATCTCTAATTAATTAACTCATTGTAGATAAAATGATTGCATTCTTATTGATATGGATGTTTCTTGTAATCAAGTGACACAAACACAAAGCACTAGTAAACAGACCTATCACTGCATGTTGATTTATGTGTCATACTTAGAGATGATTCTTTAGTTGAACAATCTATTGTTTGTACTATTAAGTACCTAATATCAGTATGCTATAGAACATCAAAAGTAGGATTCCATGTGTCAAACTTATAGAGAGGATTTTGTGATTAAAAATAAAGCTTGTTGGAATAGATCCAATGAAAACAAATGTCTAGAACAATTCCAGAATCTCTATTTTTTTTTTCCTTTTCAATTTACATTTTAATTAAGAAAATAGATCTTATACATGATATATTGTCATTGGTGTTTGAAAAGGAAATAAATTTTGTGATGATTATATAAGGAAATAAATTGTGATGTTTCTAATTTTGCTGGTTTTTCTTAGATTTGAACACTACCATAGGGTTTGTCTCACTAGTACTAGGGACACATGGACTTCATCAAAAAATTAGATTTATATGAGTTTGACAACACATTTCATTGACAAGAATTGAAAGTTGCATGAGAAGGTGATAAATTTTTGTCAAGTCTCAAGTCACACAGGGAAGAATTTGGCAAAGGCAGTTGGGGTTAAATTGTGTTCTTTCATTGACTGTTGATAATTCCACATAGAATGATAAAGCAATTGAATATTTTTAGAAGAGGTTAATGTCTTAGAAATGTCTAGCTATGAATAGAGATCATCTTCACATGCATTGTTGTGCACACATTATTAATTTGATTGTGCAAGAATGTTTCAAAAAAGATATTGATGCTCTTTGTAAGATTAGTGTTGCTGTTAAATATGTAAGATCCTCCCCTTTTAGATTGGCTACATTCAAGGAATGTGTTGTGCTTGAAAACATTGAATATAGAGGCCTTGTTTGCTTAGACGTAGAAACTAGATGGAATTCTACTTTCTTGATGTTGGAGGCCACGTTAAAGCATCAAAAAGCATTTGACGAGCTTGAGCTGTGAGATAAAAAATACAAAGACATAGATTTTGGATATAGGGATTAGGAATTTATGCGTTTAATCTTGCCATTCTTAAAGATATTCCATGATGCCACTTTACACATTTCTGGTTCAGCTTATGTGACTAGTAATATGTATATGTTTGATGCCTTTGAGATTGGAAGTAAAATCAAGCAAATGTCTACTTCCAGGGATTTGAGTGTGAGTGTGAGACTTATGGCTAACAAAACGAAGAAGAAATATGATAAGCATTGGGGTAGTATTATTTGTCTAAACATGCTATTAAATGATCTATCTTGTGTTGCATCTGAGATTCAAATTAAAATTCATGAATTGGATGATTGTTGAAAGTTTTGACGGTGAATTGGGCAAAGTTTCATGTGAGTTGAGAGATAAAGTGGAATTTAGCTTGAGATCACTTTTTGAGGAGTATAGTGACGATGAAAATGAGTTTGAAGCTAGCTCACATGAGGCTCCACTCAATGAAGGAGGTCATGATGATCCTTATGGTTTTAATCGATTTTTTCAATCAACTGGCCTCATACATCTGAATTAGATAAATACTTGGAAGAATCATTAGACCCAAATCTGAGAGATTCAGTTGTTTTTTGAAGTGGTGGAAGGTAAATTCAGGTTGATTCCCAATTCTTTCAAGCATGGCAAGAGATGTGCTTGCTATATCTGTGTTGATTATGGCTTGAGTCCAACTTTAATGCCAGAGGAAGAGTTCTTCATCCATATCATTGTTCGCTTACACTGCAAATGGTGGAAGCACTTGTTTGCATGCAAGATTGAATCAAAGGACCACCATCACCATTGCCTTCGAATAAAGTTAATTGAGGAATTTTTGGAGTTTGAGAGAGTTGAAGAAGGTAACAAGAATTTTTGTTCTAAGGAAGTTTTAGGTACTTAATATTATAAGTTGTTTTCTTCATGTTGCAAAAATTGTTCCCTCGCTGGTCACACTGGATGTTACTTATTTAGCCTGCTCTACCTTTACGTACTTGATGATGACTGAAGATTGAAGAGCACTTCTTTGTAATTTCTTTTAGTTATTAGGATTGTTATGTACTTAATTATTTTGATTTGATTTGGACCTTGTAATTCTTGTTTAAGATCTTTGTTTGGATCTTCTTTGGACTTTGTGATTTGGATCTTGTTATTAGGTTATAGAATGAACTAATTAATTACACCCTCTTTCAATTTGCTTATTGTTTCATCTGCTATATTATTTATATGCTGATTTGGTTAAATATGTTTTGTGATTTTCACTATAGTTTCTTAGCCCTTTATGTTTGGTTAATATTTCCAAACAAGATACATAATGATCTTAGTGTGTCTTAAATTATTGAATTTTAATTTCCTTCATTTGATGTTGCATTGCAAGTACCAACTTAGTTGCTCAGGTGGCCAGATCCTATGTCTTGCTAGTTGCTACCAGAATTCTCAAACTTATTTTTAGACAGTGCCATCTTGGACACATGCGCAAGGTGTTCAACGGCTCAGGGCCCCCATTTTGAGGGGCCGCACAACATTTAAAATATTTAGAAAAAAATTATTAACTTCATTTTGGTGAACTTTTTAATATATAAGAGTTTTGTGTATTATTTTTTTGATGGTTGAATTTATAAATTCATGAAATTTTTTGTCGATGAATTATTTATGAAATAGGTTTCCATTTTTTAGGGGTTCCTTTTTTAATTTTTGCTCCAGGCCCCAAAAATATCTGAGACGACATTGTTTTTAGAGGCAAGGATGAGCATTTTGCAGACCACCAGAGATATTGCATTGACTCATCCTTCCTAAATTTGAAGAGACTTCCTTTGGTAAGTTTGAAGATACGACACCTATTCCTTACATTTGATCTTATAAATAACATTACTTTTGACGTTAAAGTAGAATATTGTAGGAAAATTTTCTATCTTTATTTCATTTCAATTTTGAGTAACCAATAATGTATCCTATTATACTTTCTGAATTCTAAGTGTCTATTAATATGACTTGAACTTTGTATAGATAGGTGTAATCATCATACCATAAAAGTATATCATGCTATAAAATGGCAAAAATATCAAAGGAAATGAGTCTAAGAGAAGAATTGATAGATCAACTGGAATCAAGAAGAAAAGTAGAAGCATCTAGCAACTATAAAAGTCAATTCCTTGCAAACATGAAGTTTGTTTTTCAAGTATAGTTTTAGAAACATGTAAAAGAAGAGTTGAGTTTATCCAATTTATGTTCTAAGTTTAAAATTTAGAGAACAAGGAACAATTTATCTACCAGTAATCAATGGCTTGAAGGAATCTATGGCATTTACATATTTTATGTATGTCTAAGACATGTGTTATGAAACATGTCGATTTGTTACTAACTAAATTCTATTTATGACATTGTACTCAAACTTTTTGTGTTATCAAAGTTACTGCACTCCAAATATGGTCAATTTAGTAACTTGTTTAGACAATTTTTTTAATAAAAAAATACAGTTTGAAAACTAGTTTGGCTCTTAAAATCGGTTTAAAATTGGTTCAAAACTAATTTTCTAAAATAAGTTTGATTCCAAACTGCTTTTAAACCAGTTCAACAATTTAGTTTAAAAACCAAATTGTTTAAACCAATTCGAAATTAGTTCGGTTCAATCCCTTAAATTGGTTTTTGCACACCCCTAGTTTAAATCATCCTAACCAATGTTCTATCATTTTTTCCTAAGTTGGTACTACGCAAACCTTTTCACTACTACAACTAATGGCTTTAACATCACTAAGTTAACCGATATTAACAAAAATACAGTGGCAATCTCATAAATAACATGAGTTTGTTAACATCGGTTTTACCAAGAACCGATGTTACTGAAAAAACAAAGAGAAAACTCAACATCATTTTTTCCAAAAACTGATGTTGAGTTACTTCGTTAACATCGTTTTTGTTAAAAAAACCAATGTTGTGGGATCTTTTAATCATTGTCTAGCGCCGAAAACCCATAAGCTCGCTAACTTTGAAACCTCTCACTCTGATCACTTTCACTTGAACACTTTTGCACTCTTATTTACAACCTCTTACAACACTGAAACTCTGTCACCGCCAACATTGCAACCTTTCGCAGTGCTGCAACATCATTATCGGTGTTACTCATGGTGCTGCAACCTCACTGACACTCTCGTGGTTCTACAACCTCAGTGTCAATCACGAAAGGCTAGCTTTCTTCTCAGCAACTGATTTTGCATATTGATTCCTAGACCACAAAGTAGTTAATGGTTAGGATTGAATGTTGTTGGTTTATGAATCTTGGTAACATCTATTTATGTATTTATCTGTATATGTCTCTATCTATAATATAGGTTCCACTTATGTATGCTTTCTATCTTGAGTGAGCTGTTACTTTGTAATGTGGAAATTGTCCTTAACTTCTCTTGTATTTGAGATGACAAACTACTATAAAATAGATGATAGTGAATATAATTTGTATATATGTTTATGGTTCTTCCAAATCTTGAAAATAAAATATTTTAGTATGAAGTGTTTCAAAAGGCCGAATGGCAATTTTATTCAATTGACAACTTTAATATTAGGGTGCTTTGTTGTTGACTTGAAAATAAGATGAAAAATTATGAAACACCGAATGGTAATTTTATTCGATTGGCAGCTTTAATATTAGGGTGCTTTATTGTTGACCTGAAAATTTTAGAAGATGACAAACAGAGGAAATATAATGAGGGTTGCATTAATTTTCGTTCCTCCATTTACTTCCTTCACATTTCCACCCATGTCAATTACCAAGTACACCATGAAAAATAAAATGAGCCTTGACGCTTGTAGAAAGCACATTAAACTCTATGTTTCATACTCATATGGATGTGTGAGTTCCATTATAGATCTATAGTCTTACAAAGGACTGATAAATTTGCTCGAAAATGGGAAATGCTTGATCTTTTATTTATATATTTAGATAGGTTGATCCCTAGATAATAAGTATTTATCAACATTTGATATGCAATAAATGTCATGTCATTTTTTTTCCTTGCACAATAGTCGCGACAACTAGTTGAAATGAATTATTAACAAGTCAGTTGTATTTTATAAGACATTTACTTTATGATTACAATTTGACATCAATATTTTAATTGTACAATACACATGCATGTTTCTCTTAATCAGTGCTTTGAAGGGATTCAACGATAGTCAAGGAAGTAAATCCAAGGCTGCTGCTAGATGGATTGTCGTTAAAGTAAGTCATTTAAACAATGATTGATGCCTTAAAAATTAAATTTTATTAATTTGTTCACTAATTTTTGGTTAACTTTGAATATCCAAATGTCCTATCCAATTTAGTGTAATAAGCAAAAAGGAAGCACTGAGTGTGGGTACTACATAATGTTGGATCAAGTGGCCTCGGAATAATTAAGAAGTGGGGGTTGAATTAATTATTACTAGACCTTTACTAATTAAAAAACTACCCTTCTTAGGCTTTTACTATGGTGTTAAGAAAGTAAAGAATAGAAATATAAACTTAACCAAAAGTAAAAGCGGTAATTGAAGTGCACAGCGGAAATTAAAGAGTGTAGGGAAGAAGAAGACAAACACAAGAGTTTTATACTGGTTCGACAACAACCCGTGCCTACATCCAGTCCCCAAGCGACCTGCGGTCCTTGAGATTTCTTTTCAACCTTGTAAAATTCTTTACAAGCAAAGATCCACAAGGGATGTACCCTCCCTTGTTCTCTTTGAACAATCTAGTGGATGTACCCTCCACTAGAACTGATCCACAAGAGATGTGCCCTCTCTTGTTCTCAGTCTAACCCAAGTAGATGTACCCTCTACTTGTACCACAAAGGATGTACCCTCTACTTGTACCACAAAGGATGTACCCTCCAATGTGTTAAGACAAAGTTCTCAGGCGGTTAAACCTTTGAAACTTTGTGAATGGGGATACAAAAAAATTATCAAGCGGTTAGTCCCTTGAAATCTTTTGTATATGGGAAAGGGAAGAATCAAAAGAATTCCCAGACTGTGTCGTTTTGAATTCTTTAACAAGGGAGAAGGGAGACACAAAAGAATTCAGGCGGTTAGTCCTTTGTTCTTTTGGAAAAGGGAGAACAGAGACACAAAAAGAATTCAGGCGGTTAGTCCTTGGCGAATTCTTTTTGGCAAAGGGAGAAGAGATGAAAAGAATGAATAGCACAAGTTTTCAAGGTTTAGAAAACCAGTAAACTTTAGAAAGCTTTTGACAAAGAAAGAAGAAGAAAAAGTTCAAAGAGACTCAGAAATCAATGTGGAAAAATTGCTTGTGTAAAGAATGAATTGGAAAAGATAGATGATCAAATGCAAAACAAAGCCTTGTTTTTATAGACTCTTCATGTTTGGTCAAGAGAACCATTAGAAGAGTTATGACCTTTAGAAAAACTTAAAACCAATTTGAAAAAGTCAAAAACTATTTGAAGAGTTACATCTTTTGATTTGTTCAGAAACTATCACTGGTAATCCATTATCAAATCAGTGTAATTGATTACACAAAGCTTTTTGTGAAAGGATGTGACTCTTCACATTTGAATTTAAATTTCAACGTTCAAACACACTGGTAATTGATTGCCAAAACATTGTAATCGATTACAACATTTTGAAATCAATTGGAACGTTGTACATTCAATTGAAAGCTTTTTGAAAATCATTTTGCTACTGGTAATCGATTACAATAATCTGGTAATCGATTACCAGAGAGTAAAAACTCTTTGGTAAAAGGTTTTGAGAAAAATTCATGTGCTACTCAGTTTTTGAAAAACCTTTTAAATACTTATCTTGATTAAGTCTTCTCTTGATTCTTGAATGAATCTTGATCTTAATTCTTGGAAGCTTGAATCTTGAAACTTGATTCTTGATTCTTGAAATCAAATTTCCTCTTGAACCTTGAAGTGTTCTTAATTGAATCTTGAACTCATTCTTTGATTCTTGAGATCATCATCTTTGTTATCATGAATTGTTGTTGATCTTTGAGTTTTTTGTCATCACCTTTGTCATCATCAAAACTTCTTTGAATCAATCTTGATTCATCATGAAGCTTGCTTCTACAATCTCCCCCATTTTGATGATGACAACTTCTAAAATCAAGAAACACACACACACACACACACACACACACTTTTTCTAGTCGATGACTCACATAAATTTCCATTCTCCCCCTTTGTTTTTTGAATTTATGCTTGTCTTAAAATTAAGTTGATTACTCATGTGAGTCCTTGATTTAATCCCTATTTCTCTCCCCCTTTGGCATCAACAAAAAGCCAAAATGCGTAACAAGTTTGAAGCATACAAATACAACTAAGCATGCATACAACATTCATGGAAGAATATAAACCAAATCATGAAGCAAGAACCATAAATAGATCAAATATATAAAAACCACATTGTCAAATAACATAATTAATATTTGTTCAAACATACCATGCAAATAAAGAAATAGTAAATTGTTCAAATATCATAATAATATAGCCAAATACACGGTTGGAAATCAAATTACTAATAATATTAAAATAATAGAAAACTAAGATGATGGTGGCGGCGGTGGTGGTAGATCAAAGCTTGAATGAATATAAGACACATCTTCTTCAATCTTGGTGATTCTTGACTCCATCTAATGGAAGTGCATGTCCACTTGTAATTCCAAAGTGTCAAACCTTTCACCAACAAAGGTTTGAAGACCATCAAACCTGTCCAAAATCTTTGAAAGAAGAGATGAATCTTCTCCATCATGTCCTTCTTCACCAATATGTCGAGCACCCTTTTTCAACCAAGAGCCATCATGCTCTTTTTGATAACCAAAGGATGCAATGACTGAAGCGCCTATAAGGAAGGATCTCTTGATTGGAACATAGGGTTCAGAATCAAGAGGGATGTTAAAGTGTTGAAGGAAAAGAGTGACTAGATGAGGATATGGCAAAGGAGCATTCAATCGCAATGCCTTATGCCTGCGATATCTAACAAGAAGTGCCCAATCAATTTGTAGACCTTTATGAAAGGCCCACATAACAATGAGATCTTCTTCAGAAACCTGTGCAAGGTTTGAAGATCTCGGAAGCAAGATGCGAACAATTAGATAATGAAGGATGTAGCTTTCAAAAGCCAATGAACAGGCAAGAAGCCTTCCGGTCATATCCGCTTGGTTGGTGCAAACCAACCGGCGGGCATTATGCACAGAAAAATCAAACTTCCAATCGTCAATCAGTGCACCTTCAAATGGTACACCTTCACTTGGCAATTGGGTTAAATCATAGAATAGGGATTGGTCAATGACCATCTTAATCCCATAAACTTCAGGCATAAGGGTGCCTTCTTGGATTTCAAAGTTTGAATAGAAAGCTTTGACTAAATCAGAATAAACAGGCAGTTTTAAAGACATGAATGGAATAAGATTGGAGTTTTCAAATGCTTGAAAGCATTCAAAACTATCATTTGAAAAGAAATCCATATCAATGAATTTTGGGTCAATAATGGAACGAGACGAAAAGAGGTTTGTGTAGCATATCAGATGTTCCTCAGATGAAAACAATGATCCAGAGGGAATGGAGGAAGGAATCGGCGTTTCCTGTGACCCGAAATGTCATTGACTCTGACTCGAAGTGCCCTTTCGCTTCTTTGATGGTTTCGCCATTTGAAGAGATTATTTGAAATTTCAATCGGTTCAAATGAAAGAGAATGAAAAAGATGAAGTTTGGGCTTTGTGGGAAGTGATTTGGACAAGAAATGAGTGAGATATGGTTGGAGAAAGATTTGGGGACTAGGGTTTTCGAGAGAGAGAAGAGTTGCAGATTTCAGAATTTGAAATTTGAATATATAGGCGCAGGGACGTGTTGTAATCGATTACCAGAGAGCAACATAGCCAGAAATAACTGCTTGTAATCAATTACACTATTATGGTAATCGATTACCCGAGGTTATTTTAGCCAGAAAACAAAAGCTGATAAACTTTTAGGAGAGAAGGAATTTTGAGTGATTATCAAAATACTTTTTAAAGAAAAAAATATTAAAAAAAAAACTTTATGAATAATTCTGAATCATGTAATTCACATATCATGCAAAAACATTAAAACATGTAGATAAACAATTATATCAAAACAATCAAACATAAGTATTGAAGAATAATAATTATAGATATTATTAAAATATTTTAATGAAACTTTCATGCAAAGAGGATAAACTCAATCAAGAACACATATTCATAATTTCAAACAATCAAAACAAACAAATGAAAAATTGTTAGTCATCATTATCAAATTGATTGAAGAAAAATTTCAACTTAAGAGAAATTTTAATAAGAGAATAGTTTTGATATTACCTTTTTCATGATGAAGGTGTTTAGATCATCAAGGATGAGGATCATACTTTTTCTCCTTGTTTTTCATTCTTGAGAAATGTTCTCATCACTTTCATAATCCTTGGTTAGAAGATTAATCTCCTTTTCTGAACCATCGGATGAATCATTGTCATCCCATGCAATGTAGGATTTCTTAGTCCTTCTTTCATCATACCTTTTCTTTTCTCTTTTCTCAGGCCATTCTTCATTTGAAGGACAATTGGCCTTGATGTGACCAATTTGGTTGCATTTGTAGCATCTAAGGACTTGAGAATCTTTTTGTGATTTTCTTCCATTGTTGAAGTTCTGACGCCTGTCAATTCTTCTTTTCTTGATAAATTTATGAAATTTCTTCACAAAGAAAGAAAAATCTTCTTCATCATCTGAATCTTCTTCTTCGTTTTCTTCTTGCAATGATGATGAGGCTTTAAGGGCTATACTTTTCTTCTTTTTGTCATTTTCTTCATTTTGATTAAGGCGTTGGAGTTCCATCTCATGTTCCTGCAATTTTCCAAATAAAGTAGCAAGAGACAGGGAAGAGAGATCTTTACTTTCAGAAATAACAATTACCTTGGGCTGCCATTCCCTACTTAAGCATCTTAAAACTTTATTAATCAAATCTTCATTAGGAAAGTTTTTTCCTAAAGAGACAAGGTGGTTTACTATATGTGTAAATCTTTTCTGCATGCTATGGATATTTTCATTAGGGTTCATCCTAAATAATTCATATTCATGGGTAAGGGTATTGACTCTAGATCTTTTTACATCAGTGGTTCCTTCATGTGTTAGTTGGAGAGTATCCCACATCTCCTTGGCATTTGTACAATTTGACACTCTAAAATACTCATCTATTCCTAGGGTTGAAGTCTATTTCTATTGCTTCCCAAATGTTTAGATCTATGGCTTCAATAAAAATCTGCATACAGGTTTTCCAATAATGGTAACCCTCACCATTGAAAATGGGTGGTCTATGAATGGAATTTCCTTCAGGAAACAAAGGATTTAAAGAGGCCATGAATCTTGAAGTGGTTAGACTTTCTATAAGAAACCTGCTCTGATACCACTTGTTGGATCAAGTGGCCTCGGAATAATTAAGAAGGGGGGGTTGAATTAATTATTACTAGACCTTTACTAATTAAAAAACTACCCTTCTTAGGCTTTTACTATGGTGTTAAGAAAGTAAAGAACATAAATATAAACTCAACCAAAAGTAAAAGCGGTAATTGAAGTGTACAGAAGAAATTAAAGAGTGTAGGGAAGAAGAAGACAAACACAAGAGTTTTATACTGGTTTGGCAACAACCCGTGCCTACAACCAGTCCCCAAGCGACCTGCGGTCCTTGAGATTTCTTTTCAACCTTGTAAAATCCTTTACAAGCAAAGATCCACAAGGGATGTACCCTCCCTTGTTCTCTTTGAACAACCTAGTGGATGTACCCTCCACTAGAGCTGATCCACAAGAGATGTACCCTATCTTGTTCTCAGTCAAACGGAAGTAGATGTACCCTCTACTTGTACCACAAAGGATGTACCCTCCAATGTGTTAAGACAAAGTTCTAAGGCGGTTAAACCTTTGAAACTTTGTGAATGGGGATACAAAAGAATTCTCAGGCGGTTAGTCCCTTGAAATCTTTTGTATATGGGAAAGGGAAGAATCAAAAGAATTCTCAGACTGTGTCGTTTTGAATTCTTTAACAAGGGAGAAGGGAGACACAAAAGAATTCAGGCGGTTAGTCCTTTGTTCTTTTGGAAAAGGGAGAAGAGAGACACAAAAAGAATTCAGGCGGTTAGTCCTTGGAAAAATCTTTTTGGCAAAGGGAGCAGAGATGAAAAGAATGAATAGCATAAGTTTTCAAGGTTTAGAAAACCAGAAAACTTTAGAAAGCTTTTGACAAAGAAAGAAAAAGAAGAAGTTCAAAGAGACTGAGAAATCAATGTGGAAAAATTGCTTGTGTAAAGAATGAATTGGAAAAGATAGATGATCAAATGCAGAACAAAGCCTTGTTTTTATAGACTCTTCATGTCTGGTTAAGAGAACCATTAGAAGAGTTATGACCTTTAGAAAAACTTAAAACCAATTTGAAAAAGTCAAAAACTATTTGAAGAGTTACATCTTTTGATTTGTTCAGAAACTATCACTGGTAATCGATTACCAAATCAGTGTAATCGATTACACAAAGCTTTTTTGTGAAAGGATGTGACTCTTCACATTTGAATTTGAATTTCAACGTTCAAACACACTGGTAATCGATTACCAAAACATTGTAATCGATTACAACATTTTGAAATCAATTGGAACGTTGTAAATTCAGTTGAAAGCTTTTTGAAAACCATTTTGCTACTGGTAATCGATTACAATAATCTGGTAATCGATTACCAAAGAGTAAAAACTCTTTGGTAAAAGGTTTTGAGAAAAATTCATGTGCTACTCAATTTTTGAAAAACCTTTTTAATACTTATCTTGATTAAGTCTTCTCTTGATTCTTGAATGAATCTTGATCTTAATTCTTGGAAGCTTGAATCTTGAAACTTGATTCTTGAAATCAAATTTCCTCTTGAACCTTGAAGTGTTCTTGATTCAATCTTGAACTCATTCTTTGATTCTTGAGATCATCATCTTTGTTATCATGAATTGTTCTTGATCTTTGAGCTTTTTTGTCATCACCTTTGTCATCATCAAAAACTTCTTTGAATCAATCTTGATTCATCATGAAGCTTGCTTCTACACGTAATGCATTGGATATCAACGATAGTCCAAGGAGGTTTCAAGGATAAATGGGAAACGACAATTATTTACTTCAAAACTAATTCAATTTGTTATCATTATTATTATTTGTACTTATATATTAAGTTATATTTTATTATATCATGGAATGTTTTACTAATAAAAAAACCATTTGAACCAGAGAAAATGAAGACAATTCGCATTCAATGGGCAAGATATAATATAAAAGTCAAAAATGAAAAATTAGGTGTTTAAGTAATTTTAGAATTGTAAAGTTATGTTAGTTTAGATTAGGTTACAAATGATTTTATGTATTGACTTTCATTACTTTAAATATTTCTTTTAATTCATATATAGTAAATATTCAATTATATATTATGGACAAAATTTGAATTGCCTGATAAAAAATGTATTGAAATTATCTGGAGTGGTTCTACTCATTTATATTTGATAGGCCAAACTGAATGATTTTGGTCCAAAACTCCTTTTACAACTCTATTTTTAGCCTAAATTAGTATAAAACGTGATTAAGCTCAATTTTAGACCGGATTGGTCCAAATCTATTTAATGCTCCTCAGAGTCTCTTACTCGTTACTCTTATAATAGGTCCAATTGAAATTTGAAAAGGATCTTGTAAGGCACTCGAGTGTGCTTATTTTAGCTCATGATTTTCATCAAGTTTCTTCAAATACTCTAGGCTTTCCTCATTAATTTTGGTTAAAAGATTATCAATCTAAGCTTAGTTAAATGTCCATTAGCATTGTTCGGATTAGATTTCGGGTTTAATAATACAAAAAATCAGAATGTTCAAAAAAATTAAAAAAGAAGAAAACCCATGTACAAGCAACTATAATATCATTAAGTTTAGCAACAAAACAATTACAGCCTACAATAGTAACTATCTAATAGTAGTAGCAACCAACTAGCACTAATAACAACTATATATAATGTGTTTTCTAATTCGTGTTTCAAATTCTCATATCTGAGAATCAACCCAAACCATTCATTTTTCAAAAAATCAAATCCAAATCAAATTAATAAACGGAACCAAATCATTTTTTGGGGATTGGTCAAATTTGTGGGTTGCCCGGACCCATGCATATGGCCATGCCTTTGTGTTGTTGTTGCTAACAGTTTTCTAAGTTTAAGACAAGTTGAACAATATTATATGGTTTTGCCTAGTTATATTTTTCTACCAACCCACTTTTTAAATTTCAAATACACAACTATATATGAAGAACTATTGATGTGAATAAGTGGCCGGAAAACAAGAATTTAGAAGCCTAAAAGAAAAAAAATTAAAAAGAAAGAAAGAAATGTTGTTATGGATTCTAGTGAGAGACCCATGAATTTTTAGGGTGATCTTAAAACCTTTCGTATGCCTAAGAGCTTCATGCGTAGAAACTGTATTCTAGTTTTAAAATTCTAAGAAAAAGAACTTTACTTCCTTATTTTAATGGTTGAAACTCATTGCCTTGTTTCTTGTTTTGTTTCTCGTTGACTTGAATTGTAAAATGGATATGAAATTTTCAATGTCTTGTGGAAGATAAAGGTTATGCCAAAAGCTACATCATTTGTGTGGAGGGTGTTACGAAACAAATTGCCAAGAGTAACTAAGCACAAAGAATGTGTAGATTTAGAATAAGAATTAATGAATTATGTGTCCACTGTGTCAGTAGGAAGAGGAAAGTTGTGATTGTAACATTCCAAAAATAATGATAATATTTATTATAAAAAATATTTAAATATGTTTTTATTCTTAATAAATATCTGATTTTGTGTTTGCTCCTTAATAAATTTTTATTTTGCGTTGAGTTTTTAATAAAAATAACACTTTTATTTTCTATCCTTGATATTTTGCTTTAGTCGCTGATAAATTAGAAAATTTTGTGTTTTCTTAATAGATTAGCAAATTTTATTCTAGTCTGTATTAATAACAAATGAGAAATATTTATCATGGAGCAAACACAAAATTTGCTAATTTATTAGGAGCTAAAATTAAATGTCAAGGACCAAAAATAAAATTGTTGTTTTATTAGAGACTCATCGCAAAATAAAAATTTATTAAGGAGTAAATGCAAAATCGAATATTCATTAGGGGTCAAAAATATATTTAAGCCTAAAAAAACTGACAATATAGAAAATGCATATGTATATTTTTGATAAGATAAAATAGAATATTTATTTTATCTCATAATTTTTAAAACATATTAGTTTATCTTATATATATATATATATATATATATATATATATATATATATATATAAGATAAATAACCCTTGCAGATAATTACTAGTTTGTAGATAATAATCAGTAGATAATGGTGGCTTACAGATAATATTAGAGAAAAAGTATAGCTTAGAGATACTTATTTACCTACCACGTGATAAAGAGATGACAATATATTCAAATAATAAGAGTTTAGAGATAACCTGTCTGTTGAGAGCCCAACTAGTAAGGGTTTGACATCCATGCTCTTGTGTTAGGGTTGACATGGAGGGTTGACGTGTGTCTCGGAGTGCCACGTAGCATGCCACGTATATTGGGTGGACCCTGGACAACACATAAGCCCCCCAAGTTCTAAGCCGACTTGTGTGTGAAAGAGGTTGTCCAATGTTAAAGGAAATTGTCCTATGTCAAGGGAGATTGTCTGATGTCTGGGGTAGTAGCCTTGACATTAGTTTGTCAAGCCCCCAAGTACGGACAAGAGTTGTTTGGTGTTGAGAGTGATAACCTCAACAAGCGTGAGAATTGCAAGTCTGTCAAACTTGTCAAGCCCCCCACCCTGGACAAGTGTCGTCCGAGTTGCTTCTTTCAAATTGTTTGGGGTGGACATGCTTTGTATTTGATGACTCTACCCTTTTCTGACTGTTGGAGAGTGCACTAAAGACAGACGTTATGTTTTGTCTTTTGTTGCAGGCGTGTGCGGCACACGCGTAATACTCTTGCATACGTGTCACTTGTGGAGTGCACACGTACTGGAGATGCAATACGGGGGTAAGTGGGGCTCCGTCATGGCGCAAAAAATTAGGGCACCACTTCAACTCCTGCCAGTTGCTGAAGAGTCCGCCTCCACTTTAAATGGAGTGGATGTTTGATTCATGATCATCATCACTTCGAATTTCTGCCTTGTCTTCCTGAATCTTCTTTGTTCTTGTACTCGCGATCTGCAACTCCCTTTCTTCTTCATCCATCTTCTTCAATCTTCAAGGTATTTTTTCTGGTAATGTCTTCTTCATTTTTGACTTCGCCATTGGCATGAGTGGTAATGACTTTGGGGGTTCGATTCAGCAACTCCTGGTAGACCGAGAAGTCATATCCATCGGCGATTCCTCCTTAGAGGACACTCACCACGATGCCTCTAAAGTGAGTCTTCTTCCTCAGACAGGTTGAGGGTTTTACATCGTATTGGTGGAGGCATTTCTCACCTCCGCGGGAGGGTGCAACCTTCCACTACTTCCTTGGCTGGGGAACCTGTCCCGGTCACTGTGATTCTCCCCCCTTCTATTTTTGGGGGAGCAAGGAGAAGTGGTGGTAGGGACGCTAAGGCGTCTCTTGCGTGTGACGTAGTCATAGTACTGGGTCGCCATCATCCCCCTTGTCATTGCTAACTTTGAATGGTTGAGGGATGATGTTCTAAAGTATAGGTTCTCTATCACCTATGCGGTGAGTGTCGTCGCTTTGCAGCTCTAGGTGAAGCTGGAAAACCCTGAGGACTCCTACAAGATAGTCATCCAGGCTTGCGGGAGTGATGACTTTCCTTTTTAGGGCAGCGCCAGGTAGTCTGCCCTTCTTTTTTATGTACAAGTGTCTGTTCGAGGTCTTGGGTCTCATTCTCCCTTTAACCGCATTCTAGAGTGCTATGCTTGAGTACTTAAACGTGGCCCCTTCTCAACTCCACCCCAATAGTTGGGCCATGGTGAGAGCCATTGATGTCCTGGGTCTTTTCTTCAATATTCGGCCCAGTGTGCTGGTGTTTTTGTACTTCTTTCAGATGAAATTGACTGATAAGATCAGTTGGGTCGCCTTGAACACCATGTCCAAGAAGCTGTTTTGTCTTGTCTTACTCCTTTATGTTTGACTTGTGTTGTGGCCTAAATTGACACTTGTTGTGTTGTTGCTACTTGTTTTACAGGTATTGTGGGTGACTTCCCTTAACGGCCATTTGTGAAGTAGGTCAGACTTACTGGTGTGACTATGCCACTATCTGTTGTTGCTCTCGCTACTAGAGAATGGGGTCAACCTGTTGTTGAGGTTGGCCATATTGGTGGCATTGTCGAGGTCTCCCTCAATGCTCTTTCCTTTATTTTGGCTAAGAGGAAGCAAGATGACGGTGCTGGGGTGTCAGGCCGTAATAAGTCGAGGGCACCTTTGAGCCTTCATACCCTGAGGCAAGCTACAGGGTTGATGCCTGGCTTAGGCTGTTCTTCGAGTTTGCAAGATCTGCCTCTAGCTCCATCAATTGTTGAGGCTTCTGCTCCTGATGCTGTTGTTGTTGTTGTTGTTCCTGCTCCTCCGACTCCTCCTACTGATGAGTAGGAAAAAGAGTACAACATGCGGTCTTGTAGTAGGTCAACTGAAGTAAAAATTCAGATGGGTAGCATTCAATGTTCTTGGACTCACTTTGCCATCTAGTTCCTATAGTCTCTATGCTCTGTTGTCTAGGCTTGTTATGACCCTAAATGGACCTTCCTAGTCAGGACCAAGCTTTCTCGGCAGGGGATCTTTCTTGGCTTTGCCTCAAACTCACCATACGAGGTTGCTAGGTTGAAAGACATAAGGTTGAACCTTTGTATTGTATTTTATTGATACTCGAAGCTTGGTATCTTCTTTGATCCTTGTCATTTCTTGGACTTCATCTGTTGTCTCGAGTTCTACCCTCTTGTTTTCTTCATTTTGTTGTTTCTAGAACATCAGTCTCCTTGTCGAGGGCTCCCCAACTTCCACGAGGATCATGGCATTCGTGCCATATATGAGTAGACAAGGAGTTTCATTGGTCGTTGTCTAGGGTGAACAATGGTTGGCCAAGAGTATACTAGGGAGTTCCTCCTTCGATAGTGATGTAAGCTCCATTGGAGCTTGTAGGCCTAGGATCTTCTTCATCAATGGATTCCTTTGCTTCTTGGAAGATGAATGACAGCGGAATGGAGAAGGAAGAGAGAGAGGAGACGCCACTTCAAGGAGAAGATGAGTCTAGAAGAAGCTCACCACCATAAGAGGCCATGGATAAGAGCTTGGAGGAAGAAGGAGATGAATGAAGGGAGAGGAAGAGAAGAGCACGAAATTTTGTGCTCTGAAAGAGCTCTAAAATCAAAAGTTTAATTTTTAAATGATCAAAGTTGAAAAAATGCACACACATGACCACTATTTATAGCCTAAGCATCACACAAAATTGGAGGGAAATTTGAATTTCAATTCAAATTTCACTTGAATTTGAAATTGAATTTGTGGAGCCAAATTTTAGAGCCAAAATTTTACTTATTATGATTAGTGAATTTTAGTTATGTTTTAGCCCACTAATCCAAGATTCTCCACTAAGTGTGCTTAGGTGTCATGAGGCATGTAAAGCATGAAGGACATGCACAAAGTGTGACTATATGATGTGGCAATGGGGTGTAGTAAGCAAATGCTCACCTCCCCCTCTAAAATTTAATTGGATTGGGCTTCTACCAATTCAATTAAATTTATTTCCCAACATACACATCAAATATTCACTTAGTGCATGTGAAATTACAAAACTACCCCCAATACAAAAACTAGTCTAAGTGCCCTAAAATACAAGGGCTGAAAAATCCTATATTTCTAGGGTACCCTACCTACATTATGGAGCCCTAAATACAAGGACCAAATATAATGACATCCTAATCTAATATGTACAAAGATAATTGGACCCAACCTTGGCCCATAGGCTCAGAAATCTACCCTGAGGTTCATGAGAACCCTAGGGCCTTCTTCAGCAGCTCTAGCCCAATCCTCTTGGAGCCTCTTGCTCATGGCTCTAGTGACTGGTCCCTTCCTAGGGAGGATTGCATCACATAGACCCGTAGACTTGTCAAGTCTAGTGCATAGAGCCTTGGTGACGAGTTACTTGATGCCTAGCCTCATCAAGAAGTCTTCATAAGCCCGAGCTTTGAATTGGGTGTCGTTGTCTGTGATAATGGTGTAAGGGATGCCATACTTGCATATGAGGTGTTTCTAGATGAACTTCTCCACCTCATTGGCTATGACTTGTCGCAATGGTCTTGCCTCGATCCACTTGGTAAAGTAGTTGATAGCGACTAGTAGATATTTAACTGCTCCTGGGGTCTTTGGCAGTGGTCCCAATATGTTCATTCCCCACATGGTGAAGGGCCAAGGGGAGCTCAAGTTGTGACGATTGTCAGGAGTGGTGCGTGGAATGTCTGCTAACTCTTGGCAGCACTTTCATCTCTTCCTGAAATCAATGGTGTCAGCCCTGAGTGTCAACCAATAGTAGCCGATGCGCAACACTTTGGTTACAAGGGAGCATCCCCCGATATGGAGACCACAGATCCCTTCATGAAGTTCTCTCATGACATGGTCTGCCTATTGTCTATTTAGGCATTTGAGCAAGGGTGTTGTCAACCCTCTTTTGAATAGCTCACCATCAAGGATGATATAGTAGCTGGCTCGAGCTTCATTCTCATCTGATGGCAACACTCCTCAAGTTAGGAAATTCTTATAGGTGGTCATCTAGTCTGGTTCCTCCTCTTCTCTGGCCATAACTTCCTCAGTGTTTATGGTGGGAGTTTGGAGTGTGTCTTGGATAATAATCTTAAGGTGCCCGGTCATTTTGGTGTTGCCAGCTTTGAGAGCAGGCCTGCTCTGGTGTTGCTCTCCCTGGATATGTAGTACATCTCAAAGTATTTGAAATTGTCAATAAGAGTTCTAGCGATATGGTAGTATTTGAGCAACACTATTTCCTTGGTCTGGTACCTGTTGGCAACTTGCCCCTCGACAAGCTACGAGTTTGTGTAACATCGTAGCTTCTTGGTCCCGACTTCTTTTGCTAGTTTTAGACCTGCAATAAGCGCCTCGCACTTGGCCTGATTGTTTGAGGCTTTGAAGTTGAGCTTAAGGGCTTGCTTTAGAGTAACATTGTTAGCACCTTCAAGGATGATTATTGCCCCTTTTTCCCTCATGTTCAATGCACCGTTAACATAGAGGCTCCATCAGTCTAGGGTGGTATGGTCATTTCCAGCAAATTCTGCTAGAAAGTCTGCCATGAACTGTGTTGTCATGGGGTCGGGGTGTAATGCCCTGAAATTTCGATAACTGAAAATAGATATTTGTGTATGAAAATAGATATTTTGATATCCCTGGTGGGGGAAATAGAGTAGTTAAAGAGTTCAAGCATATCTGGAGTCAAGGGATGACTTAAAATCTTTAATTATCCATGGTCAGTGCATTAATGGTACCCATGTGTCATACTTCATATTGCAAGATATAGTATAAACTCTGTCAATAAGTGTTGGATCATGTGGCCTCAGAATAATTAGGAAGAGGGGGGGATTGAATTAATTATTAAAGAACCTTTACTAATTAAACAATCTATCCTTCTTAATGTTACTAAAGATAATTAGGCTTTTACTATAGTGTTAAGAAAGTAAAGAACAAAAATAGAAACTTAACCAAAAGTAAAAGTGGAAATTAAATGCATAGCGGAAATTAAAAGAGTAGGGAAGAAGGAGACAAACACACAAGAGTTTTTATACTGGTTCGGCAACAATCCGTGCCTACATCCGGTCCCCAAGCGACCTGCGGTCCTTGAGATTTCTTTTAACCTTGTAAAAATCCTTTTACAAGCAAATATCCACAAGGGATGTACCCTCCCTTGTTCTCTTTGAACCTAGTGGATGTACCCTCCACTAGAACTGATCCACAACAGATGTACCCTCTCTTGTTCTCAGTCAAACCCAAGTAGATGTACCCTCTACTTGTACCCCAAAGGATGTACCCTCCAATGTGTTAAGACAAAGATCTCAGGCGGTTAAACCTTTGATACTTTGTGAATGGGGATACAAAAGAATTCTCAGGCGGTTAGTCCTTTGAACACTTTTGTATAAGGGAATGGGAAGAATCAAAAGAATTCTCAGACTGTGTCGTTTTGAATTCTTTGACAAGGGAGAAGGGAGACACAAAAGAATTCAGGCGGTTAGTCCTTCGTTCTTTTGGAAAAGGGAGAAGAGAGACACAAAAAGAATTCAGGCGGTTAGTCCTTGGCGAATTCTTTTTGGCAAAGGGAGAAGGGAATAAAAAAGATGAATAACACAAGTTTTCAAGGTTTAGAAAAACCAGAAAACTTTGGAAAGCTTTTGGCAAAAGGAAGATGAAGAAGAAGTTCAAAGAGACTCAGAAATCAATGTGGAAAACTTGCTTGTGTGAAGAATGAATTGGAAAAGATTGATTGATAGAATGAATGAATGAAAATGCAAAACAAAGCCTTGCTTTTATAGACTCTTCATGTCTGCTCAAGAAGACCATTCAGAAGAGTTATAACTTTTAGAAAAACTTATAACCAATTTAAAAAAGTCAAAAACCTTTTGAAGAGTTACATCTTTTGATTTATTCAGAAACAATCATTGGTAATCGATTACCAAATTAGTGTAATCGATTACACAAGGCTTTTATGTGAAAAGATGTGACTCTTCACATTTGAATTTGAATTTCAACGTTCAAAGGCACTGGTAATCGATTACCAAAACATTGTAATCGATTACAACTTTTTGAAATTAATTGGAACATTGTAAATTCAGTTTGAAAACTTTTTCAAATCCATTTTGCTACTGGTAATCGATTACAATTATTTGGTAATCGATTACAGAGAGTAAAAACTCTTTGGTAAACATGTTTTGTGAAAAATCCATGTGCTACTCAGTTTTTGAAAAAACCTTTTCATACTTATCTTGGTTAAGCTTTTTCTTGATTCTTGAATAGCCTTTTCTTGATTCTTGAATCTTGATTCTTGAACCTTGATCTCTTGAATCTTGATTCTTAAATTCAACTTTCCTCTTGAATCTTGAAGTGTTCTTGATTCTATCTTGAACATCTTTAACTCATTCTTTGATTGACCTTTGAGCTTTTTGTCATCACCTTTGTCATCATCTTTTGTTATCATCTTTGTTATCATCAAAACATCTTTGAATCACTCTTGATTCATCATGAAGCTTTGCTTCTACAGTCATAAAGACCCTTTATCTAGAATCTTAGAGGAGTTGAGTTCCCTCAAGTTATGAAAAGAAAAACAAGAGAGAAAAGAAAAAGGAAAAAAAAAGAGTGGAAGAAATAAGTCAAGATGAAAGAAAGAAAATAAGAGAGGAAGAAAGAAGAAAAATAATGAAAGAAATGAAAAGAGAAAAGCAAGCCTCCTATAGTAATCATAACTCTTGCAAGAGCCTAAGTGAAGAACTTCATGACTATTACGAAGAAAGACATAGGTCACATCTTAGACCTCACTCCCATAGGAGAGAAAAGGAAAGAAAGCCTCATGAGGCTAATATTAACCTCTCATACTTCCATGGGAAGGACAATGTAGAGGCTAACTTATATTGGGAAATAAGGATAGAGCAACAACTTAAAAGGAACTCTATTTCAAAATCTTATGGCTCTAACTCTTATCCAAAGAAAGACCAAGGTCAAGGCATCTTAGGGGTGACTCCTTCTAAGCCCAAAGATTATAAGGGGAAGACAATAGAAAAGCAACCCCTTAAGGCTAGTATGCAAGAGAAGACTACCTCCATGAAGTGCTTTAAATGTCTTGGAAGAGGACACTTTACTTCTCAATGCCCCACCAAGAAAACCATGATTATGAGGAGCCAAAAAATTTATAGTAGCCAAGATGAGGCTACTACTTCACCTTCCTCTAGTGAAAGTGAAGAAGCAAAAGGGGAAGAATCTAGTGAAGAAATCTACCCCCAAGAAGAAGGACAACCTTTAATGGTTAAGGAGGAGTGTAAGGAGGTAAGTGTCTCTTCCAAGAGGTTAGCTAAGAAGGAAAGGCATTTTGAAATAAAGACAAATATTAAAGAAATTTCCCCTCTTAGAGAACTTCCACATTTTCTCCTTTGTAAAAAGACACTTGTTAGCATTGCCACACCTCTTGGGCTTGAGTTTATTCCTCAAGTAAAGGAGTTGTTGGATGGGGGTTTGGTTCGCAAGAGCATAAACCCTTGTGCTTTGTTGGTGCCCAAAATAGGTATTATTAGGCACCAAATCCCTATGATAGGTGGTATGATGAATGTGTTGAGTGGTGCAACCCTCTTTTGTAAAATCACTCATGCACCCAACATCTTCATGATTTATGTACATAGGGACTCATTAGGTAGGTTTGTTTTTATTTTTTGTTTCAATACAAACTTAGGTGCTCATATGGGACACTTTAGGTTTGTCATAATTTTTTGTAGGAATAATCAACATGAAAATAAAGTAAAAGGTATGTTTTATTCCATTACTTTCCTTAACTTTTTAAATAGTAATCAAAGGCTTCCCATGGACCCTAAGAGAATAAAGGTCATTCCTGAGTGGCCTACTCCACCATGTATAAGGGATATTTGGGGCTTCAATGACTTAACAAACGTTTACAAAAGGTTCAGTCCTTACCCTACTCTAACATACCCAACATCACTAATACATATGTTTTTATTCTTTTTACAGGTGTTGAGGAAAGAATCCCCGAGTTTCAAGAACCTATGGATTTGAGGTCAAATCTTTTTCAAGGGGGAAGGAACATGATGTAAGCTCTATTAGAGCTTGTAGGCCTAGGATCTTTTTCATCAATGGATTCCATTGCTTCTTGGAAGATGAATGGCAGTGGAATGGAGAAGGAAGAGAGAGAGGAGATGCCACTTCAAGGAGAAGATGAGTCTAGAAGAAGCTCACCACTATAGGAGGCCATGGATAAGAGCTTGGAGGAATAAGGAGATGAATGAAGGGAGAGGAAGAGAAGAGCACGAAATTTTGTGCTCTAAAAGAGCTCTGAAATCTGAAGTTTAATTTTCAAATGATCAAATTTCAAAAAAATGCACACACATGACCTCTATTTATAGCCTAAGTGTCACACAAAATTGGAGGGAAATTTGAATTTCTATTCAAATTTCTTGTGGAGCCAAATTTTGGAGCCAAAATTTCACTAATTATGATTAGTGAATTTTAGCTATGGTTCAGCCCACTAATCCAAGATCAAGTCCAAGATTTTCCACTAAGTGTGCTTAGGTGTCATGAGGCATGTTAAGCATGATGGACATGCACAAAGTGTGACTATATGATGTGGCAATGGGGTGTAGCAAGCAAATGCTCACCTCCCCCTCTAAAATTTAATTGGATTGGGCTTCTCCCAATTCAATTAAATTTATTTCTCAACACACATCAAATATTCACTTAATGCATGTGAAATTACAAAACTACCCCTAATACAAAAACTAGTCTAGGTGCCCTAAAATACAAGGGCTGAAAAATCCTACATTTCTAGGGTACCCTACCTACATTATGGATCCCTAAATACAAGGCCCAAAAATAATGAAATCCTAATCTAATATGTACAAAGATAAGTGGGCTCATACTTAGCCCATGGGCCCAAAATCTACCCTAAGGCTCATGAGAACCTTAGGGCCTTCTTTTGCATCTCTAGCCCAATCTTCTTGGAGTCTTCTATCCAATGCCTTTTGGGGGTAGGATTGCATCAATGATGCACAAAGACAAGTAGACAACAAGTAGTGGGGATGTCTCCTCCTCCTTTAGGACCTCATAATCACTCACAAACGCATCTCAAGCTCTTAGGACGACTTCCTCTTCCAGCTCTGGTCTTTGTAGATCTTCACACAACAAAATCTCTCAAACTCTCTGGAACTTGGACCTTTCTCTCTCTAGAAAAGGCCAAACTCCCTTCCAAAATCTGATTTCAGGCTTAAATAGGTGGCTTTGTTCGTGCTTGTGCGCTTAGCGCAATTCTGAACTGCTTAGCGCGCATTAGTGAATTTCGGCTTAACGCGGCTTTTCTCACTCAGTGGATGTACCGAAGCGGTGCGCTTAGCGGGATGACCCTTCGCTCAGTGAACAAGCACAGCTCATCCTTCTTCCAAATTCTACCTCGCGCTTAGCCGAGGATTGTTGTGCTCAGCAGATAACTCGCTAAGCCAACAGATAGGCTTAGCGAGATGGTGAAAATCAGCACATCAAAACTTGCCTAATTATCCTGAAATTGAGAGAAAATGATTATTAAATACACAAAATGGGAGTACTACGTATTTATTACCTATCTTTAACAAAAAGTAATTACAACACTACAAAATAACCATAAATTGGAGGAGTTTGATACAATTTACACAAGTTTTATATAAAAATGTTAGTCGTATTCATCGACTAACAAGTGCGTCTTCCAAGGGAGGAAGGCGTGCGGAGTCGCCACCAACGTTTATTTGAGGAAAACGTCGGAAAAACCGGAACGTGTGGTCTAGGAACTTTAATCGTGAAATGTTCAGGAGTTGTTTTTACACACACGAAAGGTATTAGCACCCCACGCGTCCGTCACAAAGGACAACAGCTTTCAATCAAGTGTGCAAATATGACTTCAAAACTACGTATTTTCCCTTATTTCTATTTTTATGTATTTTCCCACTTTTTTATGTTTTTTTTCTTTTTATGGGCATTTTTGTATTTTTTATCTTTTTGTGGTCGACAAGGGTGTTTCCCTCGCTCCTACATATCCTCAATTGCGATGAGGAAATCAGACCTACGTAGTTCTTTCAAAACTAAACGTTGGTTAAGTTGTTTTTATCTTTTTCCGGTGTATATATTTTAGCCGAACAAAAGTCTTTTAAGGCATTGGACCGTTAAACGATCTTTTGATTTTTGAAAAGTAGAGAAAAGTTACGGCGTTGGACCATTAACAATTTCTTGGTTTTGAAAGGAGAGAAATGTTAAGGTGTTGGATCATTAACAATTTCTTGGTTTTGAAAGGAGAGAAACGTTAAGGCGTTGGACCATTTAACGATCTCTTGGGGGTGGTAGACAAAAGCGGGGCTTTTGCTCCTACGTATCCTCAATTGCGTGGAGGAACTCAGACCTACATAGTTTTTACAAAAGTGATAAATTTATGTGTTGATTTTATGCTTTGAATGGTCCATTTTAACCAATAAAAGCAAAGAGGACCTGTTTTAAGGCGTTGGACCTTAAAACGGTTTTGAGTGACTTGAGGACAAAGCTTGGTTTGTTAGTTGATTTTAGCCTTAGTTTCACTTTGATTATTAGTCAATTCATTCAAGGAAACTTTCAAAGAAAAACGTCTGATTGATTTTTTTTAATTATTTTATTATTATTTTTTCTAGATATTTTGATTATTTTATTATTATTTTGCTTTTTTTTTATTTAACTGAAGTTACAACGTGAACGATCGGTTGGATTTTATTTTAATAGTGATTAAACGAGATTACAACACAAATGATCGGTTGAAATTTATTTTATCAATTATTAGGCGAGATAACAACTTAAATAAACGGTAAAAAGCTCGTTAAAAGCGGAAGAAAAGAAAATCAAAAGTGAATGAGATGAAGATGAAAACAAACAAAACAAGAAATGAATTGAAAGTCTCGGATTCGAACACTTACCGGTTGAAGACCGAAGAACGAATGAAGAATGGATGAAGAATGGTGAAGAACGACAGAAAATCTTCACGGATTTGCTCACAGAAACGTCTCAGAAGCATTACGGAAGCACCTCGGCTTGGATTTTCTTCACGGAAACACGTTTTTTCTCCCCAAAACAACTGAAATGCATAGCATAGGGGTCATGGACCCTTGAAACTCAGCCTCCTCCCCCTATTTATAGGAGAAATGGGGAGGTGCTTGCTGCCCAGTGGCTTCTTGAGGAAGATTTCTGAGTGCACCCCAATTACTAAGTTCACCCCCTTTTCGTACTTTACGGAGAAGTAACAAAAGCCTTACGGGAGCATTTCAGACATGATTTTCCTCTTTTTTCCCTTCCCTTTCACCAATATTAAGTGAAATATTCCAACCCAAGGTTTTTGGAAAATTTACGGAAGCCCCGGATGCCATTTTTTAACAAAATGAAGGTGGTTACCGCCCAGAGGCTTCTTGAGGAAGATTCCTGAATGCACCCCATAATTGATAAGTTCACCCCACCTTTTACAATGTTCTGGATGAAGTTTCCTGAGTGCATCCCCTGTGTTTGATAAGTTCACCCCCCCCACTTTTGTGTTTTGGGTTGTTTTCTTTTCGAAACATCCTGGAACTTTACGGATTCCGTGGCAATGGGTATTAAACATTTTGAAGTGATCAAACGGAGGTCGCATGCCGACAAACAATGGTCCTCGGGCGAAATTAGGGTATGACAGTTGCCCCTCTTTACTTATCTTTTATTGGAGATAAAAGGGAAGTAAAGATAAGACACTAATTTCGTTGGAGTTTAATCTTTACCCGACCGGCCACTAGCGCAAATCCAAGCAGTAAAATCCGTGAAGGCATGAAGAAATTGAAATTCCTTCATTTTTAGTTTAATTCATTTTAATTTTTATTTTCACTCTTTTTTTTAAAAGCATACAAACAAAGGACGTCGAGTCCTACGAAGCACATGGGAAAAAGGTATTGAAGTTTTTAAGGTGAAGACATTATCGTCTTCGAAATGCAAATGAAGACATTGTCGCCTTGAAGGCATGCAATGACTGAAGACATTTTTGTCTTTGAAATGTGTGCGGATTATTGTATAGGACGTCTCCGCATGCTACCTGACTTCTCACAGGTCGGGGTAGCATAAATGTGTGTACGGATAACCCTTAGGTGTCTCCTCATGTCACCCGATTCTCACAAGTCGAGGTAACAGATTTGTGTGTGTGTGTGTGCAGATAACCATTGGGTATCTCTGCATGTCACCCGATTCTCACATGTCGGGGTAACAGATTTGTGTGTGTGTGTGCGGATAACCCTAGGGTATCTCTGCATGCTACCTGACTTCTCACAGGTCGGGATAACAGAACTGTGTGTGTACGAATAAATGCTTAGGGTATTTCCACCTGCCACCTGACGCATGGGTCAGGATCAGCAGATGTTGTCTTTGTACGGATAATCACTTGGGTATATCCTCCTGCCACCTGATGCATGGGTCAGGACCGGTAGATGTTGTCTTTGTACGGATAATCACTTGGGTATATCCGCCTTCCACCTGACGCATGGGTCCGGATTAGTAGATGTTGTCTTTGTACAGATAATCACTTGGGTATATCCTCCTGCCACCTGACGCATGGGTCAGGATCAACAGATGTTGTCTTTTTATGGATAATCACTTGGGTATATCCGCCTGCCACCTGATGCATGAGTCAGGATTAGAATATGTTGTCTTTGTACAGATAATCACTTGGGTATATCCGCCTGCCACCTGATGCATGAGTCAGGATCAGAATATGTTGTCTTTGTACAGATAATCACTTGGGTATATCCGCCTGCCACCTAACGCATGGGTCAGGATCAACAGATGTTGTCTTTGTACGGATAATCACTTAGGTATATCAGCCTGCCACCTGACACATCGGTCAGGATTAGCAGATGTTGCCTTTGTACGGATAACCACTTTGGGTATTTCCGCCTGTCGCCTGACTCAAGGGTCAGGATCAGCAGATGTTGTGAGACCAAAAGAGTCTCGGGCAGAAGATGTTGACATCTCCGAAAAGGGTGCAGACGACCACATTGGTCTCCGCTTGTCAATCGGACTTGGGGTCTCCAAATGATGAGGTGCAGATAATCGTAAGGCGTCTCCACATGCTACCGGACCCACGGGTCATGATAACAGGAAGAGGTGGTCGACAAAAGTGGGGCTTTTGCTCCTACGTATCCTCAATTTGAGATGAGAAACTTAGACCTATGTAGTTCTTGCTTTTGTGAGACTAAAATAGTCTCGGTGTTCTTTCACTAAAACATGAACAGGCTTTAGTAAAGAAACAAAACCTCCAACTGATCAGAGCAACATATAATTTTTGGTGAAAAATAATGTGTCTGTTGGGCAAGGAGAGTATGCTGATAAAATTTTCTCATAACCACAAATGAGATTTTGGATAACAGCGTTTGATTTCTAACTGACCATTTAGAGGAAACACTGGGTCCAACTGAAATAGAAGAAAATCACTCAGAGTGTATAAACCTCACACAGACAAGTGTTTTATCCTAATTCCGAACCATAGATATGTCATGACTTGATTTTGCAAATCATTTCCAATCAAATCAAATATTACATGCATGATCACGGATCAATAGGACCCTTTTTTTGGGAATAGTGTTTTTGGTAGGAAATTTGGCTCTCAGTGTTTTGGCCTTTTCCTTTTCTGTTTTTGTTTAGTGCAGGGCAAAAAAGTTGCCGGCGCACAGGATTTTGGTTGGCAATCAAAGGGAGAGGACCACTTCAAATCGTGGTTTCCTTTCTTTTCTTATTTTCTTGTGACAATTATGTATTGTTCAAATATTGTCTAGTCCGAAGACCTTTCTGTATATTTCTTTTGTTTTCTTCCGATCTTTGATCAAGAATTTTTCTTTTTCTTTTGTTTTCTTCCGATCTTTGACTGGGAATTTCTCTTTTTCTTTTGTTTTCTTTTGATCTTTGATCAGGAACTTTTTTGTTTTGGAAACGTGTTAGCAGCTCAATAGTGAATGACTTTTTTCTTAGGAGACCCCAATGTTCCTTCTTCCGAGGACAGGGATGGAAATTCTCATCCTGGGTCAAGGTTTATGGTGGTTTGAGGTCTTGGCTCAAAAGGCTTGCAGAACAGCCGTACATGATGTATGTCAGGGTGTTGGTTTGGCTAGCGGTTTAGGGATAAAGGGGATGTCCCACATTTATTTTCATGGCATACATACAACAATGATGATTTGGAAATTTTATGCAAAACTCGTCATGCATGCACCCATGTGGACACTCAAGCATCAAGTTTTTATGGTCATGTGACACTAGGGCTCATGATTCATTTTTCCTATTTAAGTCAATCCAGTGTTTCCAAACATGCTCTTTTATCAATTCATGCATCCATTCAAGTCCATTTTGGGCATTTGGGAAAAATTTCACAACATTCACCCTTTAGGTGCATACACATTTTTCTTCAAAAACCTTGTGTTCTGAATGGCATGTTCATTTCCTTTCAAAAGCATGTTGGCTTTTTAGCTAACCAATTTATTTTTTTATTTTACTTTTTTTTTCATGAGGTATTTTTCTATCTAAACATATGTATATTTTTGTGAGGTATTTTTTTGCTACCTAAATTACATACATGCGTATCTAAGATATTTTCGCTACCTAAACACACATACATATATTTTGTGAGGTATGACTACCTTCCGAGCTTGTTCTTGTTTTATTTAAATTCCTAGGATCATGAGCAACTAGGCGTGTCCAACTATGACTTGAGAAACATAGGTGAAAAAATAACAAGCAGAAATTTAAAAGGTACTAGGCTTCCTCCTAGTAGCGCTTCTTTAACGTCTTGAACCGGACGCGTGATGACTTGTCGGTCACAGGCCTAGTACTTTCACTTACCTTTGGCTTTGGACTTGGTCGCCTGCTGGTCGGCCACATGTCGTAGGCAACACTCCAGCCTTCGTAGATGAGCTGAGGTGGACTTTGGAGGTGGTGGCGGTGTGTCTATTGCCCACTGCTGGTCGTCCCTAGGCTGCTGTGGTGCCTCGCCTTGCGCCTGCCTAGGGGCACGGTACTTCTTGATGAAAGACCTGTTAATAGGGGGCCTGATGACCTTGCTGGGGGCGACGGGCACTCTGTAGAATTGACAGAGGCCCATAATCAGAGCTGGAAACCCTAGGACCCTGTTGGACTTCTTCGGATCCACTGGATGTCTTGTGAGCGCGATCCCTACAAACAGTAGATGGCGTCAGAAATCAGTTGAGCCTCGTGCATACTTACCTATGTCATGATGGCATAAACCAGCTGTCACTTCAGCAGGGGGAGATCGGAGTCGCGGTCGCTGGGCAAAATGTTCCTAAGTAGCAACATCATCCATATCTGCGTAAGAGTGGTTATGTTGGTGCATAGGATCCGTACTCATCTCCTTGCAGTGGTCTAAGCGAAATCTTGCCCCGATATGCATAGTAGTTGTGCGATAGCCTCCTCGTCAAAGCTGGAGACCTGCCTCCTCCACTGGTTGTGCTCGCACAGTTGGCCCTCCTCCGAGATCAGAGGGGTGGCCCAGGAACTGATAAAAGGAAACTACCGGCCCCTCACCTGGGAGCACAAGTCTTCGTTAAGCATTAAGGGCAGAGGACCTTGAGTTCCCTGAAGGCACAGATGTGGAGCCCTCTGAAAGCAAGGACATGTAGCCCACTGAAGGCGAGGGCATGCAGTCCTCGGAAGGCGAGGATGTGTAGTCCTCTGAAAGCGAGGATGTGTAGCCCTCTGAAGGCGAGGACATGAAGCCCTCTGAAGGCGAAGACGTGCAGTCCCCTAAAGGCGAGGACGTTTAGTCCTCTGAAGGCGAGGATGTGCAGCCCTCTGAAGGTGAGGACGTGCAGCCCTCTTGAGGCGAGGACATGTAGTCCTTTGAAGGCGAGGGTGTGCAGCCCTTTGAAGGCGAGGGCGTGTAGCCCTCTGAAGGCGAGGACATGCATTCCTCTCAAGGCGAGGGTGTGTAGCCCTCTAAAAGCGAGGACGTGTAGCCCTGTAAAGGCAAGGGCGTGTAGCCCTCTGAAGGCGAGGACGTGTAGCCTTCTCAAGGCAAGGACGTGCAGCCCTCTGAAGGCGAGGACGTGCAGCCCTCTGAAGGCGAGGACGTGCAGCCCTCTGAAGGCGAGGACGTGTAGTCCTTTGAAGGCGAGGACGTGCAGCCCTTTGGAGGCGAGGATGTGCAGTCCTCTAGAGGCGAGGATGTGCAGTCCTCTAGAGGCGAGGACGTGTGGTCCTCTAAAGGCAAGGGTGTGTAGCCCTCGGAAGGTGAGGACGTGTAGCCCTCTGAAGGCGAGGACGTGCAGTCCTCTGGAGGCGAGGGCGTGTAGCCCTCTGAAGGTGAGGACGTGCAGTCCTATGAAGGCGAGGGCGTGTAGCCCTCTGAAGGCGAGGACGTGCAGCCCTCTTGGGGCGAGGACGTGTGGTCCTCTAAAGGCGAAGGCATGTAGCCCTCTAAAGGCGATGACATGTAGTTTTGTAAAGGCGATGACGTCCAACCCTCTGAAGGCGAGGATGTGCAGCCCTCTTGAGGCGAGGACATGTAGTCCTCTAAAGGCGAGGGCGTGCAACCCTCTAAAGGCGAAGGGGTGTAGCCCTTTGATGGCGAGGATGCACAGTCCTTTGAAGGTGAGGGCATGCAGCTTTCTGAAGGCGAGGGCGTGCATCCCTCTAAAGGCAATAGGTACTAGTACCCAAGGGTCCACCTTTATGAGAAAGCAAGAGATTCACTCATCGAGAGGGCCGGTCATCCCAAATTTAAAAGATTGGACATTAGATGATGGAAATCTATGCAGTTAACATGATTTTTAGGGATCCAGATGCATGCAACCTTGGTCTTGAAATGCGGTAAATGCGGACTTCGTATGCAACAATGCAATGTAATGGAAAGTTGTACGATGTTCATGACATTCTTTCCCTATTTTGTTATTTGATTTTGATTTGATTTTTTGGAAGACATAGATTAACTGTCCTTTTGAAAGAAGTGATAATTCATGCAACCTCATTCTATCTTTGCAAATCTCTTCGGGAACTCCCTCAAAGTGTATGTCCTATTTGATTTACTCACTTGATAATTTTGGAGTGACGACGATGGAGCCGTTTAATCAATCCACTAAAATCCCGGGGTTAGTCACTCCCTTTTTTTGTTTAAAACATCGACGGGTAAGAACTTTTGACCTGCCCCTAGGTTCGCCTGAGGCTCATGCACAGTGCCCCTCATTGCCCCAGTGTAGGGATTTGAGGTATCAATCATTGTTTTGTTTCCACAACCTTGTAGCAAGGAAGAATAAAAGAAGCGGCTGATTCTTCAAAAGAATTTTCTAGGACGAGAAACAGTTGAAGGATTTTTCAGTTGACGAATTAAGTCAAACGACTCCTATTTTTGATAACTCACTTCTCTCTCAAAAAGACAAACTGTCAGGAATGATAAAATGAGGTCACATGAATGTCTATATTTTTACTTTAAAACACAGTCAATCAAATGCTTTTTTCTTTTTCTTTTTGAACTTTTCTGATTTACTCCTTGTTTACAGCACCCTCACCAAATGTGTAGCATGAGTAATTTCTGATTGAACGGTCTTGGAAGTCAAAAAACTTAGGAGCATAGGTCGCTTGAGCAAACAAACCAATGGATTACACTCACATTCCAGTGGAAGTTGAATAAGCAAAGATGTGAGAGGATGAGAGAGACAAGGATGTCAAATTTATCCATATTATTTAGCATTGTAACCGTGGTTTACAATAATGGCATAAACTTGAAAATCCTAATGAGTCATTAAAGACATCTAGCATCAACCTTCAAATTGCCCCATGTGTGCCATATCTTGTGAATGTCAGCATTCACAAGCGATTCTCCTCAAATTTCAGCCAGCCCGCATCAATTAGACCTTGCACCTTATGCTTCAGGGTCCTACAATGCTCAATGGAATGCCCCGAGGCCCCTCCATGATAAGCACATGTTGTGTTCGAGTCGTATCCTCGAAAAAATGGAGGTTGAGGAACCTTGGTTGGGGTTATTGCAACCATGGAATTATCGAGTAGATATGGGAGCAAGTCAGCATAGGACACCGGAATTCGGGTGAATTCTATAGCCTTTTTCGCTGCAAAATTCATTTCTTGGTTGGTGTTTTGGTTTGCGCTTGGCATTGGATGTGCGGCCAACAAACTTTGTGGATGATTTGGGGATAGCCTTTGTGGATGGCTGGGTGGTGGGTAATGGGAAAGGCCGATATTGGCTGAGCGATGACATTGTTGGGTTGGTGGGAAGTTTGGCCATGTAGGAATGGCAGCCACAACATGGGTTCCTTCTTCATTCTCATCCTCTTCATTTGCCCCATTTTTCTCATTCATCAAAGCAGGATGATCAAATTTGCCTCTTTTTCAGACCCACTTTGATCCTTTCGTCGGTGAAGACCAAATCCGCAAAGCTTGAAGGTGCGTACCCTACCATTTTTTCAAAGTAGAACACTGGTAATGTGTCTACTATTATTGTGATCATCTCCTTCTCCGTCATTGGAGGTGCCACTTGAGCTGCCAGGTCTCTCCACTTTTGGGCGTATTCTTTGAAAGATTCGTGCCCCTTTTTACCCATGTTCTATAGTTGCATCCTATTCGGAGCCATATCAGAATTGTACTGATATTGCCTAATGAAGGCAACCATTAGGTCCTTCCAAGAATGGACTCAGGAAGGTTCCAAGTTACTGTACCAAGTGACAGCTACCCCAGTAAGACTTTCTTGGAAGAAATGTATCAGCAGTTTCTCATTTTTTGCATATGCCCCCATCTTCCAACAATACATCTTTAGATGGTTCTTGGGGCAAGTAGTCCCCCTATACTTGTCAAAGTCCGGCACCTTGAACTTAGGAGGGGTGACGATATTGGGTACTAGGAACAATTCTTCTAGGTTAGCAAAGGTATAATCTCCACCTCCTTCAATGGCCCTGAGCCTTTCCTCAAGATGATCCAACTTTTCCATTTCTACCATAGCATGAGGGTTTTTACCTGCTGTGGAATGCAAGGGGTGTGGTTGTGGGTGATATTGAGGGCCCTCCAAAGTTTTTTGTGTTGGATCAAGTGGCCTCGAAATAATTAAGAAGGGGAGGGGGGTTGAATTAATTATTGATGAACCTTTACTAATTAAAAAATTTATCCTTCTTAATATTACTAAAATCAATTAGGCTTTTACTATAGTGTTAAGAAAGTAAAGAACATAAATAGAAACTTAACCAAAAGTAAAAGCGATAATTAAAGTGCACAACGAAAATTAAAAGTGTAGGGAAGAAGAAGACAAACACAAGAGTTTTATACTGGTTCAGAAACAAACCGTGCCTACATCCAGTCCCCAAGCGACCCATGGTCCTTGTGATTTCTTTACAACCTTGTAAAATCCTTTACAAGCAAAGATCCACAAGGGATGTACCCTCCCTTGTTCTCTTTGAACAACCAAGTGGATATATCCTCCACTTGAACTGATCCACAAGAGATGTACCCTCTCTTGTTCTCAGTCACAACAACCCAAGTAGATGTACCCTCTACTTGTACCACAAAGGATGCACCCTCCAATGTGTTAAGACAAAGTTCTCAGGCGATTAGTCCTTTGAAACTTTGTGAAGGGGAAACAAAAGATATCTCAGGCGGTTAGTCCTTTGAAATCTTTTGTTTAAGGGAAAGGGAAGAATCAAAAGAATTCTCAGACTGTGTCGTTTTGAATTCTTTGAAAAGGGAGAAGGGAGACACAAAAGAATTCAGGCGGTTAGTCCTTCGTTCTTTTGGAAAAGGGAGAAGAGAGACACAAAAAGAATTTATGCGGTTGGTCCTTGGCTTTTGGCAAAGGGAGAAGAAAATGAAAAAGATGAATAACACACTTTTGTTTTATGTGAAAGAACAAAGTTTGGAAAACCAAAAAACTCAGAAAGCTTTTTGATGTGTCATCATTTTATCATATTTCTTAACCCTTTTTGTCACCATTTTAATTACTGATTAGCCTTAATTGTCAAATTAATTATGCAGTTTTATCATTTGAGCCTACTGGATTAATTTTGTGCTTTTAATTTAATTTCAACAGAATTATAAGCAATTGGGCTTGAATCCAAAATTGGGCTTGGGCTTTGTCATACCCTAATTTCGTCCGGGGATTATTACTTAATGACATGCAACCTTTGGTTAGCCGCTTTGAGACACTTGGCGTCCTTGGTTGCACAATGAATGAAGTCCCGAAACGTGTCAGAAATCAAAAGGAAGCAGGCTTGCGCAATCCGTAATGTGACGGAAATCGAAAAGAGGTGTTTTTGCGCAATCCGTAAGTTTCCGTAACTTCTTCGAAAGCTAAAAAAGAGTAAATATATGGTCCGTAAGGATTCGTAACCTTACGGAAAGAAAATAGGTATCGTTACGAAATTCGTAAAGTTTCGTAATGTTACGGAAAAAGAATTACCAAAAAAAGGTAAAGGGGTGTATTTAGTAAAATGGGGGTGCAAATAGTAATTTTTGAATCTGGGCCCTTCTAGAGGTTTCTGGGAAATTTCTTGCTTAAGGTTGAAGCAACCTAGCTCGCCTGGGCGAGCTTGGTGGCCAACACACCCCCCGTTTTGTTGAAAAATGGGATTTCGGGGCTTCTGGGACACCCGTAATGCTTCTGTAAAATTCTCATAATCCTAAATAAGCATATTTAACTTAATACGGGTGAGAGGGAAGAGAAAAAAAGAAGGAAATCAAGTCCTATATGCTTCCGTAAGGCTTCCGTAACTTTTTCGTAAATTACGAAAGAAGGGGGTGAACTTATCAAAATTGGGGGGGTGCAAATAGCAATTTAGAAAATTTGATTTGGGCCCTCCAGAATATTTTTTGAAGCTGGATTGCTTCTGGAGGAAGCAACCCAGCTCGCCTGGGCGAGCTGGGCGGCAACCGCCTCCCGCTTTTTCCTATAAATAGGCTGAAGGGGGCTGTTCCAAGGATCCCGGATGCCCCTGGTGAGGTATTTCTGCTATTTTGGGTGAAAAAAATTGTTTCCGTGAAGAAAATCCAAGCCGAGGTGCTTCCGTAACGCTTCCGAGAGGTTTCCATAAGCAAATTCGTGAAGGTTTTCCTCCGTTATTCACTGTTATTCATCCGTTCTTCGTTCTTCAACGGGTAAGTTTCCAAATCGAGCTTTTCAATTCCTTCTATGTACCAGTGGTGGTCCCCATTTATTTTGTGTATTTTTATTCTCGTTTTCATTCGCTTTCTGTACCCCCTTTTGACGTGCTTCAGTCATTTATTTAAGTTGTTTCTCGCCTAATCTAAAAATAAAATAAATTTCCACCGTTCATTTTAATTGTAGTATTCGTTAATTTATGTTAAAATGAATTCCGACCGTTCGGTTGTGCCGTAACCACGTTGGAAATAAAAAAAGAGGTAAAATAATAATATAATAATCGGAAAAGTACCTTTTAGTAGAATAAAGCGAAAAATCAATCGGACGTTTTCTCTTTGGGATTTCTCATTCTTAATTGAATTGACTAATAACTAAAGTGAAACTAAGGCTAAAATCAACTCGCCTAGTCAAGCTCGTCCACAAAAATAGGGTTTTGAAAGTTTATCATTTCAGTTTCTTACCAAGTAAAATGGATCATTTTTAAGGTCCAACGCCTTAAAATGATCGCCTTTCAAGTAAAAAAGAATCATTTGATTCACGCATAAGAAAGAACTACGTAGGTCTGATTTCCTCTCCAAATGAGGGTACGTAGGAGCAAAAGCCCCGCTTTTGTCGACCTCAAAAAATAAAAAGAAATAAAGTTAAGGTAACACAATTTCCACAATTCTAAAAAATAGGCTGTTGTCCTTGGAGACAAACGTGAGAGGTGCTAATACCTTCCTCAAGCGTAAATACAACTCCCGAACTTAGAATTTTCATTTTGACCAGTTTCCTTCGGTTTTCCCGATGATTTCCCAAATAAACGTTGGTGGCGACTCCGCGCATCTTTCCTCCTTTGGAAAGCGCACCCGAGAGCCTCGCCCTCGCTCGCCCGCGAAGGGCACGTTGCGACAGTTGGCGACTCCACTGGGGACTTTTTTTGTGAGTTAGGCCTATTTTAAGGAATTGTGGATTTGTGAAACTTCGTGTGTGCATTTGTTGAACTTGTAAAATGTAAATAATTGTTGTATATTTCGCATTCTTTACACTGTATTCTAAGCACCCACGGGTTTGAGTAAAAAGGGGCCCTACACTCGGGTTCATGGGAATTTAAGGAGTGGAGGTGAATCTATCATCATGCTAGGTCTCCGACTTGCTTGATAATAGTGAAACCTCGTCTAGAGCTTTCTCTCTTTATAATGTGTTGTCGCTGGTATTCCATACCGCCACAATATTATTATCTTGAGTGATGATACCTCTAGAAAACAGCCGTGTGAGTTATGAATTGTTGGGAGTAGTTATTAGAGACCCCTAGATATTGTCCTATAGGTTCCCGAATAGGGGCAAAGAGCAAACACGCTCCGTGCCATTCGTTCTCATGCATTTTTTTGGTAAATAGCACTAGTTCATAGTTTTGCTAGTGATGTTTGGTTTCTTTAGAGTAATACGTAACCTTTTTAATACTACGTTGAGGCGCCATCATGCCCAAAACGTAGCATTAAAGTTGGATCTCTGCAGTCTCGTATGTGTGAATTACCCCTTTGTGTTGTTTTCTTTCCGTTTCATGCATGCGCATTTGCATCATACCGTCACACATGCGTTGTATGTCGGTCTCGTCTTTTGTCATGGGAAGCCGGAAGATCCATATCGTCTTCTTAACTACACACATGGGGCACTGCGCCCCCCAAATGCGCAATAAGGAGAGATAATTTTCCGGGCTCTCGTGTTCGTAAATGCATTCATATCATGCACCGCATAAACATCTCTTCAGCATCATAATGAACATATCGTTCCTGCATTTGTCCGTTATCACATTCCCATTTTGCATGAGTCATTGCATCATCATGCATATGCGTTCAACATACTTTTTGTTCTACATGTTTGCTCATACATGATCCTTGTATTTTCCTCTACAAAACAAAAACAAAAAAAAAGGGGAAGCATGAAAATTCATGATGCATTCTTAGTTGCATGTGTTAGGTACCATGAGCCAACCATGTTGGGATCATAAACCCATTTCTAAAATTAAAAAAAAAAAAAGAAGAAAAAAAAAACACAAACAACAAAACAAAATGATTGAGCATGGTACCTAATGCGTGGTTAATTAAGAAAGGATGTCTCTTCGGGCATCTCAATCTCATAATTACATTTTCCATGCATAGCATGCGTATTCTCGAGTCTTTCATCCCTATGAAATGTTGTTGGAGTATTGGCGATCAAAATTGCCATTCTCTGGGTTATCGGGTTGAACCAAGCTCGTGCTTTTATGAAAAGGTTCATCGAGTCAAGTTGAAGTATGGAAGTAACCATCTTGCAAAAATTGGGGCAAAAGATGGATCGTGTTACATCGCTCCTTCGTCTACTGCCAAACACATTTAGGACTGTTAATGTCCTTGTTACTTCCAGTTTCACCTTGACGAAGATGTCATGGACCATGTTGAAAATCTAAATTGATTCAACCCCATATCCTACGTAAAAATTCGCAATACTTCAACTGTGCATCATTCGCATACATCCATGTGGTTCATTGGTTGCATTGCTCATTACATTCTTTCCTTGAAAAATAAAACTTAATCATTGTTATAAAAAAGAAAAGAACACGCTTTACGGTGCCCTTACCGAACCCGTGCTAGAACTAGAGTAATGGGTGAAGTAGAAGAGGTGCAAGAGCAGATGAAGGCCCAACATGGAGGCCATGAAAGAGCAAATGGCCACAATGATGGAGGCCATGATGAGCGTGAAGAAGATAATGGAAGCCAATGCGGTTGCAATTGCCGCTACCAGCATTGTTGCTAAGGTGAACCCGATGTCCCCATCCGGCTTCAACCAAATGAATCATCCAACCTCAGTTATGGTAGGCAAAGATTTGGGAAGTACGGGCAGCCCACATGATGTGCAAATTCAAAACGAGCATGCCTTCCCGCCATATGGCTTGCCTCTCAACTATACGCCACCCAATGTGGCGTACACTCCCAATAAGAATGTCAATAACTCCACTCCTATACCCATTAAGAGCCAACAATCCCAAACTGATCATGCACATGTCTCTTAAACCGTGGGGGAGACACATGAAATTCCCCATCACAATCTAGCCAACTTCGAGCCTTGGCTCGGATATGTCACTGAAGGACAAGCAATTGGTGGTATACCCCTACAAAACCCTTTGGATGGCCCTCAGTATCATCCCCAGCTACACCTCTTGCATTCCACAATAAGTAAAAACCCTCATGCTATGGCAGAAATGGGAAAGTTGGATCATCTAGAGGAAAGACTCAGGGCCATTGAAGGAGGTGAAGATTATGCCTTTGCTAACCTAGAAGAGTTGTTCCTAGTACCCAATATCATCACCCCTCCCAAGTTCAAGGTGGTGGACTTTGACAAGTACAAGGGGACTACTTGCCCCAAGAACCATCTAAAGATGTATTATCGGAAGATGGGAGCATACGCAAAAGATGAGGAATTGCTGATAAATTCCTTCTAAGAAAGTCTTACTGGGGTAGCTGTTACCTGGTACACTAACTTGGAACCTTCCCGAGTCCATTCCTGGGAGGACCTAATGTTGCCTTTGTTAGGCAGGGTCGGTATAATGGCTTCGGATAGGATGCAACTACAAAACATGTGCAAAAAAGGGGGCACGGATCTTTCAAAGAATACGCCCAAAGGTGGAGAACCTAGCAGCTCAAGTGGCACCTCAATGACGAAAAAACGATGACAATGATAGTAGACACATTACCAGTATTCTACTATGGAAAATGGTGGGCTACTCACCTTCAAAGCTTTGCGGATTTGGTCTTCGCCAGTGAAAGGATCAATGTGGGTCTTAAAAAAGGCAAATTTAGTCATCCTGCTTGGACGAATTAGAAAACTGGGGCAAATGAAGAGGGTGAGGATGAAGGAGAAGCCCGTGCTGTGACTGCCATTCCAATACAGCCAAGTTTCCCACCAACCCAACAACGTCATTACTCAGCCAATAACAAACCTTCTCCTTACCCACCGCCCAGTTATCCACAAAGGTCATCCCTAAAATCAACCACAAAGCCTACCTACCGCACTTCCAATGACAAACACCACCTTTGGCGTAAACCAAAACACCAACCAAGAAATGAATTTTGCAGCAATAAAGCCTTAGAATTCACCCCAATTCCAGTGTCCTATGCTGACTTGCTCCCATATCTACTTGATAATTCAATGGTAGCCATAACCCTAGCCAAGGTTCATCAACCTCCATTTCTCCGAGAATACGACTTGAACGCAACGTGTGCTTGTCACGGAGAAGCCCCGGGGCGTTCCATTGAGCATTGTAGGGATCTGAAGCATAAGGTGCAAGGTCTAATTGATATGGGTTGGCTGAAATTTGAGGAGAATCGTGTGTAAATCCTGACATTGACAAGAGATGCCACACATGGGGCAATTTTGAAAGTTGTTGTTAGATGTCTCTAAATGACTCATCAGGATTTTCAAGTTTGTGCCATTATTGTAAACCACAGTTACAATGTTAAATGAAATGGATAAAGTTGATATCTTTGTCCCTCATCCTCTCACAAACGCATCTTTGATTATTCAACTTTCACCGGAATGTGGGTGCAAGCCATTGGTTTGTTTGCTCAAGCGACCTGTGCTCCTGAGTTTGGACTTCCAAGACCGTTCAATCAGAGATTACTTGTCTTGCGCATTGGTGGGGCTGCCGTAAAACAACGAGTAAAGTTCAAAACAAATAAGTTTCAAAATAAAAATAAAAAAGGGAGTTCAAAAAGAAAAAAAACAGCATTTGATTGACTGTGTTTTCAAGACATTCATGTGACCTCATTTTATCATCCTGGAAAGTTTGTCGTTTTAGAGAGAAGTGAGTTATCAAGAATAGGATGTTGGACAAATGGCCTCAGTTAACTTAAGAAAAATGGGGGTTGAATTAAGATACGAAGACTATTCCCCAATTAAGCTTTCACTGTCTCTTTTTGGATTAACAATGCACCCTTAACATGAATTACTCAAAAGACAATTCAAAATAAACTTCTTTAAAGCAAAAGATAAATGGCAATAAATAAAAGAAGTTTAAGGGAAGAGAGGAATGCAAACTTGATTTATACTGGTTCGGCCACTTCCCGTGCCTACGTCCAGTCCTCAAGCAACCCACTTGAGATTTTCCACTCTCTTTGTAAAACTCCTTTTACAAAGTCTGAACCACACAGGGACAACCCTTCCCTTGTGTTCAAGAATCCCCTACAACAAGAGACCCACAGTCTCTTAATCCCTTTTCAGAAATATGAAGAAGAGAAGAAGAGATCTCTCTTAAAAGAGATAGATTGTACAATGAAGATCAATCAAAATTCCTTATTGAATATGCAAGTGGTTGACCAAGGAATCTTTTTGAGAGGATAAAACATTTCAGTTCAGAAAAACTCTTAATCTTTTGAGAGGATAAAACATTTTGGCAATGAAAACTCTCTTTAAATTCATGTTTCCAAGTCATATAAATATACCTTTGATGGCCATTCATAAACCATTTGAATAGATGTGACTCTTGGGAATTATATTCTGAAAATCCCCTCTGGTAATCAATTACAAGACTTGTGTAATCGATTACAGATTTTAAAAATTTGAATTAAAACATTTTCAATTGCTGGTAATCGATTACCATAGAGAAAATCTCAATTTGAAATGATAGAATTCTTTGGTCAAACCTTTTGTTTGTTTTCAATTTGGAAACTTCTTCCTAAAGATTCTAGAAATCAACTTGATCATATATCTTGATTTTCTTGGATTCTTGTCTTGAATAAAACTTAGAAGCACTTGATCCTTTAGCATCATCAAGACATCAAAACATCGTGCTTCTACATAGGAGTCATTTGACTTAAATCCATCAACTGAAAAATCCTTCAACTATTTCTTGTCCTTGGAAAATTCTTTTTGCAAGAATCAACTGCATCTTTCGTTCTTCCTCACTACGAGGTTGTGAAAACAAGACAACAATTGGTACCTCAAAGCCCTACACTGGGGCAATGAAAGGCCCCATGCATAAACCTCAAACGAACCTAGGGGCAGATTAGAAGTTCTCACCCAATAGGTTCCTTGCTACAAGGTCATGACGAAAGACAATGATTGTACCTCAAAACCTTACACTGGGGCAACGAAAGGCACCATGCAAAAACCTCAAGCGAACCTAGGGGCAGATTAGAAGTTTTCACCCAATAGGTTCCCAGCTACAAGGTCATGACAAAGGATAACAATTGGTACCTCAAAGCCTTACACTGGGGCAATGAGTGGCATCATGCATGAGCCTCAAGTGAACATAGGGGCAGATCAAAAGTTCTCACCCGTCGATGTTTTTAAACAAGAAAAAGAAAAGGGAGACAAGCCCTGGAATTTCAATAGATTGATTAAACGTTGAACGGCTCCATTCCCGTCACTCCAAAATGGTCAAGTGACTAAATCAAACAGAACATACACTCTGAGGGAGTTCCCAGAGAGATTTGCAAAATATAGGATAAGGTTGCATGAATTATCACCTTTTTCAAAAGGACAGTCAATCTGTGTTTTCCAAAAAGATTAAATCAAAATCAAAATCACAAAATAGGGAAAGAATGTCATGAACATTGTACAACTTTCCATTGCACTGCATTGTTTCATATGAGGTCAGCATTACCAAATTTCACAACAAAGGTTGCATGCGTCTGCATCCCTAAATATCATGTTAACTGCATAGATTTCCTACATCTCGTGTCCAATCTTGTTGGATGACCGGCCCCCTCGATGGGCCGACCTCTTGTTTTCTCATAAAGGTGGACCCTTGGGTACTAGTACCTATCACCTTTAGAGGACCATATGCCCTCGCCATCAGAGGACTGCACATCCTCGCCTGCAGAGGGCTGCACGCCCTCGCCTTTAGAGGGCTACGCGTCCTCATTTTCAGTGTGCTCCATATCCACACCTTAGAAGAATATAAGGTCCTTTGCCCTTATATGCTTAACCGAGACTTGCGCTCCCAGTTAAGGGGCCAGTTAGTTTCCTTTTATCAGTTCCTGGGCCACCCCCTGATATTAGAGGGCGACCAATTGTGTGAGCACATCCAGAAAGGGAGGCTATCATGCATCTACTATGCATACCGGGGCAAGATTTCACCCGTGCCGCTGCAAAAAGACGAGTGTGGATCATGCGCACCAACATGACCACTTTTACATGGATATGGATGACGTTGCTATTTAGTAACATTCTGCCCGGCGACCACAATGCCAATCTCCCCCTGCAGATGTATCAGTTGGTCTGTGCCGTCATGACATAGGTAAGTATGCACATGGTTCAATTGATTTCTGATGTCATCTATTGTTTGCAGGGATCGCGCCCACAAGACGCCCAGTGGGCCGGAAGAAGTCCAACAGGGCCCTGGGGTTTCCAGCTCTGGTTACGGGCCTCTGTCAGTCCTACAGGGTGCCCGTTCCCCCAGCGAGGTCATGCCATCGTGACATAGGTAAGTATACAGATGGTTCAACTGATTTCTGATACCATCTATTGTTTGCAGGAATCGCACCCACAAAGACACCCAGTGGACCCGAAGAAGTCCAACAGGGTCTTGGAGTTGTCAAGCTCTAATTACGGGTCTCTGTCAGTTCTACGGAGTGCTTGTCACCTCCGGCAAGGGCATCAGGCCCCCTACTGATCGAGCTTTCATCAAGAAGTACTGCGTCCCCAGGCAGGTGCAGGGCGAAACACCACAGTAGCCTGGGGATGGCCGGCAGCGGGCAACAGACGCACTGCCACCACCTCTAGAGTTCACCTCAGCTCATTCACAAAAAGGTTAGAGCATTGCTTACGACCCATGTCCGACCAATAGGCGACCAAGTCCAAAGCCAAAGGTAAGCAAAGTACTAGGTCCGTGACCGACGAGCCATCAAGCGTCCAGCTCAAGACGTTAAAGAAGCACTACTAGGAGGCAACCTAGTACCTTTTAAATCTCTGCTTGTTATTTGATCACCTTTGTTTCTCAAGTCATAGCAGGACACAACTAGTTACTCATGATCCTAGGAATTTAAATAAAACAAGCACAAGCTCGGAAGGTAGTCATACCTCACAAAATATATATATGTATGTTTAGGTAGAAAGATACCTTGGATATGCATGTATGTAGCAAAAATACTTCACAAAATATATATATGTATGTTTAGGTAGCAAGATACCTTGGATATGCATGTATATAGCAAAAATATCTCACAAAACATATATATGTATGTTTAGGTAGCAAGATACCTTGGATATGCATGTATATAGCAAAAATATTATACGTATGTTTAGGTAGCAAAATATCTCATGGAAAAAAAAGAGAGCAAAAAGAGAGCGAGCAAGAAAAGAATAAGAAGAAAAAAAATATATAGAAAAAAAATATAATAAAGGTTGTCTAGCTAAAAAACAACATGCTTGTGAAAAGAGATAATTTCCAACTTTTCTTTGAAAGATTTTACTGATCTTAACCAGTTTTTGAAAAAATATGTGTGTACACATTTGAAGGGTGAATGTTGTGAAAATTTTCCCGGACGCCCAAAATGGACTCGAATGAATGCACAAATTGATAAAAGAACGTATTTTGGAAACACTGGGTTAACTTAAATAGGGAAAATGAATCCTGAGCCTTAGTGTCACATGACCATAAAAACTTGATGCTTGAGTGTCCACATGGGTGCATGCATGACCAGTTTTGCATAAAATTTCCTAATCATCATTGTTGCATGTGTATTATGGGAATAATGTGAGACATCCCCTTCATCCCCGAACCGCAGGCCAAACCCTGACATATATCATGACCAACCGTTCTACAAGCCTTGAGCCAGAATCCCAACTTACCATAAACCTTGACCCAGGGTGAGAATGTCCATCCTTGCCCTCGGAAGAAAACACAAAGAGAAGGAAAATTCCCAATCCAAGAAAGGGAGAAGACACAAAAAGAAAAAAAAGAAGAGAGAATTCCCAATCCAAGAAAGGGAGGAGATACAAAACAGAAAGAAAGTTCCCAATGGAAGAGTGGGAGAAAGCAAAAAAGAAAGGAAAAATTCTCGATCAAGGATCGAAAGAAAACAGAAGAAACATGCAGAAAGGTCTTCGGACCAGACAATATCTGAACAATACAGAATTGTCACCAAGTAAACAAAAAAGAAAGGAAACCACGACCCAAAGTGGCCCTCTCCCTTTGATTGCCAACCAAAATCCTGTGCGCTAGCGACTTTCTCGCCACACACTAAACAAAAACAGAAAAGGAAAAGGCAAAAACACTCAAAGTCAAAGTTCCTACCAAGAAAAAACAAACCATTCCCAAGAAAAAGTCCTATTGATCCATGATCACGCATGTAATCTTTGATTTGATAGGAAATGATTTGCAAAATCAAGTCATGACATATCTATGGTTCGGAATTAGGATAAAACACTTACCTGTGTGAGATTGATACACTTTGAGTGATTTTCTTCTATTTTTGTTGAACCCAGTGCTTCCTCTAAATGGTCATTTAGAAAGGAAATGCTAATATCCAAAATCTCATTTACGGTTATGAGAAAATTTCATCAGCATACTCTCCTTCCCCGATAGACACATCATTTTTCATCCAAAAAAAAACATTTGATGCTCTGATCAATTAGAAGTTTTTTGTCTCTTTACTAAAACATGTTCGCATTTTAGTGAAGAAAACACTGAGACTATTTTTAGTCTCACAGTTATCAAGAACTACGTAGGTCTGAGTTCCTCATCACAAATTGAGGATACGTAGGAGCAAAAGCCTTGCTTTTGTCGACCACCCCACTTTTTGTTACCGTGTCCCAAGAGACCGGTGGCATGCGGAGCCACATGACCGTGGGATCCCCAGATTCATGTTCTTTTATGTTTCATCTTTTATCATTTACATGACTTGAGGGACTAACATTGTTTTTTGATGTCGCGATTGTCATTTGTTTTGTGCATATATTTTGTTTGAGTTGTTACGTCGGTACTTGTTTCATTGTTGTCAATAGTGTTTGTTGAAATTCCGGAACCATGTAGAGTTTTTCATTTAGGAACGTCGTTCTAAAAAATAAAATGAACCAAAGATCCTAATAAAAAAAAAGAAGACTTGTGAATAAAAGTCATGTTCATAAAGAAAAGAAAAAGGTTTTTATCTATACATGTATGTAAAAGGAAAATGCGTATACAAGGTCTTTGTGTGTAAATGATGCGTGGAAAGGAATTCTTGTGTGTGTGAGCAACGAGTGTATATGAAGAAACTTTTGTGTGCACCATAAGTGCGTGTTGGGAAAAATAAAAAATCTTTGAATGAAAATAGGGTTTGTATATAGACCGTGTGACGTAAAGAGAAAGAGTTCTAATGCGTGTACAGAAAAAGTTTGTCATGTATAAAAATATAGATGTGCAAAGAAAGATTTTCCTCATAAAGGACCACAGGTGTATAGTTGTAGTGAACGTATATAAAAATAAAACAAAAAAAAGTAAAGAGAAAGAAAGACCGCGAAGATCAACATGTTATAGTTAAGAAGTATAAATCATTCGTAAAGAGCAAACGTATCTTCTGGAAACAAGGGACTGATGCTAAGAGTTTATTTTCCGGAATGAACCGAGATAAGGATGGATGAATTCATTGAACTGATGAAAGAACATAACTTGGAAACGTTGGGTCTGTCTATGTAAATTCCCAACCGTAGTATCACAATGCCATAAATAGGATGTTTGAGTGCCCACCTGGCTGTAGCCATGACTAATTTTGCACGTTGTTTTCAAATCATCATTGTCACGCGTGCCTTATGGAACAATATGGAAGCTCGTCCTGAAATCAACACCTTAACACCCAAATTTGTTTCGCCCCAGATGTCAAGATTGGATTCACACGATAAAAGACCCCATTGAAAGACAACCTTAGACCTTTTGAACCCTGGCCTGTAAAAAAGGAATCCTCATTCTTTCCCTCGAAGCAAAAGACAGCGGAATCTCCTCAAGGGAGAGCAAATAGAATGCTAAAACCCGATTTCCCAAAGAAAGGGATGGGGAAGGAAAAGTGAAAAGAAAGAAAAGGAAGAAATGGAAAGAAAGAAAAAAAAACGAAAAAAAAATGAAAAAAAAGGAAATAACAGAAGAAAAGAAAGAGGGATTCCTGATCAAAGATCGAAAAGAAGAGAAAAAGGAAAAGAAGCAATTCTCGATCAATGAAAAAAGAGGACAGAAATTCTTCAAAGCCAGATTGCCACTAAGAATCATTCTTGACTAGCAATATCCCACCCCACATGAACGAAGAGGAAAAGACCGAAACACCCAGTTTCCTCTCCAAAAAAAAAAACACTACCCTCGAGAAAATCCTATTGATCCGTGATCGTGCGTGTGATCTCTGATTCGATAGGAAATCGTGTGCAAAATGAAGTCTTGGTGCAGTTATGGTTTGGGAATAGGATAAAACACTTGCCTTGTGAGTTTTATACACTATGAGTGATTTATTTTCAGCTTAGCTCGATGTTTCCCCTGCGTTTTCATTTAAAAGCTAAAAGTTGACATCCTACCCTTCATTCTAAATTACAAGGAAGATTACCCTTAGCAAAAGTATATTGTTTCTCTAAGATTTTGGTGCTCTCGCGAATGATTTATTTTTCTTTGCAAAAAGCATATTATCCTTTTAGGTGGAAAAACCCGGTGGACCGTTCGGTCCCGCCAACCTTTTTCGGAGCCACATGAATGTTATTGCTTAGGGCTGTTCATGTGTCCTCCACTTTCGAGTTTGGAGCTGTGTTTCATGATTGCCTAAGTGAGGACCCTCAAGGCAATCCTCCATTCTCACCCTTTTTCGGAGCCACGTGAATGTTATTGCTTAGGGTTGTTCATGTATCCTCCACTTTCGAGTTTGGAGTTGTGTTTCATGATTGCCTAAGTGAGGACCCTCAAGGCAATCCTCCATTCTCACCCTTTTTCAGAGCCACATGAATGTTATTGCTTAGGGCTGTTCATGTGTCCTCCACTTTCGAGTTTGGAGCTGTGTTTCATGATTGCCTAAGTGAGGACCCTCAAGGCAATCCTCCATTCTCACCCTTTTTCGGAGCCACATGAATGTTATTGCTTAGGGCTGTTCATGTGTCCTCCACTTTCGAGTTTGGAGCTGTGTTTCACGATTGCCTAAGTGAGGACCCTCAAGGCAATCCTCCATTCTCACCCTTTTTCGGAGCCACATGAATGCTATTGCTTAGGGCTGTTCATGTGTCCTCCACTTTCGAGTTTGGAGCTGTGTTTCATGATTGCCTAAGTGAGGACCCTCAAGGCAATCCTCCATTCTCATCCTTTTCCGGAGCCACATGAATGTTATTGCTTAGGGCTGTTCAGGTGTCCTCCATTTTCGAGTTTGGAGCTGAGTTTCATGATTGCCTAAGTGAGGACCCTCAAGGCAATCCTCCATTCTCATCCTTTTCCGGAGCCACATGAATGTTATTGCTTAGGGTTGTTCATGTGTCCTCCATTTTCGAGTTTGGAGCTGTGTTTCATGATTGCCTAAGTGAGGACCCTCTAGGCAATCCTCCATTCTCATCCTTTTTCGGAGCCACATGAATGTTATTACTTAGGGCTGTTCATGTGTCCTCCATTTTCGAGTTTGGAGCTGAGTTTCATGATTGCCTAAGTGAGGACCCTCAAGGCAATCCTCCATTCTCATCCTTTTCCGGAGCCACATGAATGTTATTGCTTAGGGCTGTTCATGTGTCCTCCAGTTTCGAGTTTGGAGCTGTGTTTCATGATTGCCTAAGTGAGGACCCTCAAGGTAATCCTCCATTCTCACCCTTTTTCGGAGCCACATGAATGTTATTGCTTAGGGTTGTTCATGTATCCTCCACTTTCGAGTTTGGAGTTGTGTTTCATGATTGCCTAAGTGAGGACCCTCAAGGAAATCCTCCATTCTCACCCTTTTTCGGAGCCACATGAATGTTATTGCTTAGGGCTGTTCATGTGTCCTCCACTTTCGAGTTTGGAGCTGTGTTTCATGATTGCCTAAGTGAGGACCCTCAAGGCAATCCTCCATTCTCACCCTTTTTCGAAGCCACATGAATGTTACTGCTTCGGGCTGTTCATGTGTCCTCCACTTTCGAGTTTGGAGTTGTGTTTCACGATTGCCTAAGTGAGGACCCTCAAGGCAATGCTCTATTCTCACCCTTTTTCGGAGCCACATGAATGCTAATTCTTAGGGCTGTTCATGTGTCCTCCACTTTCGAGTTTGGAGCTGTGTTTCATGATTGCCTAAGTGAGGATCCTCAAGGCAATCCTCCATTCTCATCCTTTACCGGAGCCACATGAATGTTATTGCTTAGGGTTGTTCATGTGTCCTCCATTTTCGAGTTTGGAGCTGAGTTTCATGATTGCCTAAGTGAGGACCCTCAAGGCAATCCTCCATTCTCATCCTTTTCTGGAGCCACATGAATGTTATTGCCTAGGGTTGTTCATGTGTCCTCCATTTTCGAGTTTGGAGCTGTGTTTCATGATTGCCTAACTGAGGACCCTCAAGGCAATCCTCCATTCTCATCCTTTTTCGGAGCCACATGAATGTTATTACTTAGGGCTGTTCATGTGTCCTCCATTTTCGAGTTTGGAGCTGAGTTTCATGATTGCCTAAGTGAGGACCCTCAAGGCAATCCTCCATTCTCATCCTTTTCCGGAGCCACATGAATGTTATTGCTTAGGGCTGTTCATGTGTCCTCCAGTTTCGAGTTTGGAGCTGTGTTTCATGATTGCCTAAGTGAGGACCCTCAAGGTAATCCTCCATTCTCACCCTTTTTCGGAGCCACATGAATGTTATTGCTTAGGGTTGTTCATGTATCCTCCACTTTCGAGTTTGGAGTTGTGTTTCATGATTGCCTAAGTGAGGACCCTCAAGGAAATCCTCCATTCTCACCCTTTTTCGGAGCCACATGAATGTTATTGCTTAGGGCTGTTCATGTGTCCTCCACTTTCGAGTTTGGAGCTGTGTTTCATGATTGCCTAAGTGAGGACCCTCAAGGCAATCCTCCATTCTCACCCTTTTTCGAAGCCACATGAATGTTACTGCTTCGGGCTGTTCATGTGTCCTCCACTTTCGAGTTTGGAGTTGTGTTTCACGATTGCCTAAGTGAGGACCCTCAAGGCAATGCTCTATTCTCACCCTTTTTCGGAGCCACATGAATGCTAATTCTTAGGGCTGTTGATGTGTCCTCCACTTTCGAGTTTGGAGCTGTGTTTCATGATTGCCTAAGTGAGGATCCTCAAGGCAATCCTCCATTCTCATCCTTTACCGGAGCCACATGAATGTTATTGCTTAGGGTTGTTCATGTGTCCTCCATTTTCGAGTTTGGAGCTGAGTTTCATGATTGCCTAAGTGAGGACCCTCAAGGCAATCCTCCATTCTCATCCTTTTCTGGAGCCACATGAATGTTATTGCTTAGGGTTGTTCATGTGTCCTCCATTTTCGAGTTTGGAGCTGTGTTTCATGATTGCCTAAGTGAGGACCCTCAAGGCAACCTTCCATTCTCATCCTTTTACGGAGCCACATGAATGTTATTGCTTAGGGCTGTTCATGTGTCCTCCATTTTCGAGTTTGGAGCTGAGTTTCATGATTGCCTAAGTGAGGACCCTCAAGGCAATCCTCCATTCTCATCCTTTTCCGGAGCCACATGAATGTTATTGCTTAGGGCTGTTCATGTGTCCTCCAGTTTCGAGTTTGGAGCTGTGTTTCATGATTGCCTAAGTGAGGACCCTCAAGGCAATCCTCCATTCTCACCCTTTTTCGGAGCCACATGAATGTTATTGCTTAGGGTTGTTCATGTATCCTCCACTTTCGAGTTTGGAGTTGTGTTTCATGATTGCCTAAGTGAGGACCCTCAAGGAAATCCTCCATTCTCACCCTTTTTCGGAGCCACATGAATGTTATTGCTTAGGGCTGTTCATGTGTCCTCCACTTTCGAGTTTGGAGCTGTGTTTCATGATTGCCTAAGTGAGGACCCTCAAGGCAATCCTCCATTCTCACCCTTTTTCGAAGCCACATGAATGTTACTGCTTAGGGCTGTTCATGTGTCCTCCACTTTCGAGTTTGGAGTTGTGTTTCACGATTGCCTAAGTGAGGACCCTCAAGGCAATGCTCTATTCTCACCCTTTTTCGGAGCCACATGAATGCTAATTCTTAGGGCTGTTCATGTGTCCTCCATTTTCGAGTTTGGAGCTGAGTTTCATGATTGCCTAAGTGAGGACCCTCAAGGCAATCCTCCATTCTCATCCTTTTCCGGAGCCACATGAATGTTATTGCTTAGGGCTGTTCATGTGTCCTCCAGTTTCGAGTTTGGAGCTGTGTTTCATGATTGCCTAAGTGAGGACCCTCAAGGCAATCCTCCATTCTCATCCTTTTCCGGAGCCACATGAATGTTATTGCTTAGGGCTGTTCATGTGTCCTCCACTTTCGAGTTTGGAGCTGTGTTTCATGATTGCCTAAGTGAGGACCCTCAAGGAAATCCTCCATTCTCACCCTTTTTCGGAGCCACATGAATGTTATTGCTTAGGGCTGTTCATGTGTCCTCCACTTTCGAGTTTGGAGCTGTGTTTCATGATTGCCTAATTGAGGACCCTCAAGGCAATTCTCCATTCTCACCCTTTTTCGAAGCCACATGAATGTTACTGCTTAGGGCTGTTCATGTGTCCTCCACTTTCGAGTTTGGAGTTGTGTTTCACGATTGCCTAAGTGAGGACCCTCAAGGCAATGCTCTATTCTCACCCTTTTTCGGAGCCCCATGAATTCTAATTCTTAGGGCTGTTCATGTGTCCTCCACTTTCGAGTTTGGAGCTGTGTTTCATGATTGCCTAAGTGAGGATCCTCAAGGCAATCCTCCATTCTCATCCTTTACCGAAGCCACATGAATGTTATTGCTTAGGGTTGTTCATGTGTCCTCCATTTTCGAGTTTGGAGCTGAGTTTCATGATTGCCTAAGTGAGGACCCTCAAGGCAATCCTCCATTCTCATCCTTTTCTGGAGCCACATGAATGTTATTGCTTAGGGCTGTTCATGTGTGTCATACCCTAATTTCGTCCGGGAACCTTTGCTCGATGACGTGCGACCATTCTTTGGTCCTCGTGAGGTGCTTGGCACCCATCATTAGGCAATTCGTGAGGTGCTTGGAAGCATCGTTGCATAATTAAGTGAGGTTCCGTAACATTCCGTAAGTCAAAAAGGGGATGATTATGTAATCCGCAAGGTTCCGTAACATTACGGAAAGAAAACAAGTATCGTTACGAAATTCGTAAGTTTCCGTAACTTTACGGAAAAAGAATCACCAAAAAACAGCAGAGGGGGGTGTACTTAGTAAAAATGGGGGTGAAAATAGCACCCAGGCCCACTTGGGCCCTCCGGAATATTCCTCCAGAAGGCGGTTGCTTCTGGAGGAAGCAACCCTGCTCGCCTGGGCGAGCTGAGCTCGCCTGGGCGAGCTGGGCGGCAACCACCTCCCCTATTTTGCTATAAATAGGGGAGGAAGTGAAGAAGAAAGGGGTTCAGCCCCTTAGGCACTTCTCTCTCTTTCGAATTTGCTTGGAAAAATTGTTTCCGTGAAGAAAATCTAAGCCGAGGCGCTTCCGAAACGTTTCCGTAACGTTTTCCGTGAGGAATCTCGCAAAGGTTTCAACCGTTCTTCGACGTTCTTCATTCGTTCTTCATCGTTCTTCGATCTTCAACGGGTAAGTACCTCGAACCAAGCTTTTCGATTCATTCTATGTACCCGTAGTGGTCCACATTGTGTTTCGTGCATTTTTATTCTCGTTTTGTTTACTTTTTATACCCCCTGTTGACGTGCTTAAGCCATTTTACTTAAGTCATTTCTCGCTTAACTTAAAAATAAAATAAATTTCCACCGAACGTTTGAATTGTATTATCCATTAACTTCGGTTAAAATAAATTCCGACCGTTCGGTCGTGCCGTATCCACGTTGGAAATCAAAAAGAGGTAAGAAATAATATAATAATCAAAAAGACATCTTTTAGTAAAATAAAGCGGAAAATCAATCGGACGTTTTCTCTTTGGGATTTCTCATTCTTAATCGAATTGATTAATAACTAAAGTGAAACTAAAGGCTAAAATCAATTCGCCTAGTCAAGCTCGTCCACAAAAATAGGCTTTTGAAGTTTGTCATCTCAATTTCTCACTAAGTAAAATGGATCATTTTTAAGGTCCAACGCCTTAAAATGATCACCACTTAAGTAAAAAAGAATCACTTGATAAAAAAGAACTACGTAGGTCTGATTTTCTCATCCCAAATTGAGGAATACGTAGGAGCAAAGGGAAACACCCTTGTCGACCACAAAAAGAGAAAATATAAAAAGGGTATAAAGGATATAGAGACATGAAAAGGGAACATAAAAAATCAAAGTCATGTTTGCACATTCGATTAAAGGCTGCCGTCCCTTGGGGCGGACGTGTGGGGTGCTAATACCTTCCCCGTGCGTAAATACAACTCCCGAACCTTTCACTTAAAAGTTCGTAGATCGCGTCTTTTCCGGTTTTTCCGACGTTTTCCTCAAATAAACGTTGGTGGCGACTCCGCGCGTATTCCTTTCATGGAACACGCATCCCGCGAGTCACGCGTCGCCCTCCCGCCGAAGGGTAGGTTGCGACAGTTGGCGACTCCACTGGGGACTGTTTTTTAGAGAGTTAGGCCATTTAATCTTGTGCAATGTTTTATCATGACTTTCTCCTTTGTTGGTTTCCCTTTAATTGTCTTATGTTCTTGTGTATATAAACTATTTGTTGCTTTTAGTGCGTTTTAAATGTATGCATGAAGTAAATATTTATTCATTTGATGCACACAAACACCAACACTATTTGCACACACTGTGAGTGAAAAAGGGCCCTATACCCGGGTTCATGGGAGCATAAGGAGTGGAGGTGAATCTGTGATCATGCTAGGTCTCCGACTTGCTTGATTACAGTGAACCCTCATCTAGAGCTTTTCTCTTTGGAAACCTATTGTTGCTAGTAGTCCCTACTGCTACAATATGTTCTTCAAAGGGGATGATACCTCTAGAAACCATCAAGAGAGATATAACTACCTTGGGGATTATTGCTAAAAGCCTAGTTAGTTCTCTCCCTTGTAGGTCCCTTAAATAGGGGCACGAAGCAAACACGCTGCGTGCCATTTTTTCACACTGCCATGCATGAGTATCATATACCCTTTTGCTTATGTTCGGTAAATATTGTCATACTGTGCACATTCCCGCATTGTGTCTTTTACATAGGCATTGCATATGGGTTCTGTCTTGATCCCTACTGTAAACAAACCAACGGAGGGTCCGTGTCGCCTTCTGAAAAATGGGCGTTGGGGCATTTCGCTACCCCTAGACGTCGTATCTAAGAAGGGGACAAATTCCCCGGACCCCCCGCATTCCTAGATTGCATCTGTGTCATATGCATTCCATCATGCATTCATCCATCCCACCCATGAGATATCGGAGTTTTGATTTGCACCAGCTTTTGTCTCACTTTAGTAAGCATGGGAACAAATCAAACCGGCAAGAGGTTCTACCAAGTCAAGGTCAAAAGCCTAGATACCACCAGCATCAAGGAATTAGGGCGGTTGATGGAACCCCTCCAAATGCAAGCCTTCCGCAAGACTTACGGAAAGATCTTAGAGTTAACCATAGCAGAGGTGTCCATAGAAGCCATTGCATCACTTACCCAATACTACGACCAGCCTTTGAGATGCTTAACATTCGGGGACTTCCAATTAGTACCGACCATTGAAGAATTTGAGGAAATTCTAGGATGTCCTCTCGGGGGAAGAAAACCATATCTTTCCTCCGGATGTCTCCCCTCTTTGAGCAGAATTGCAACTGTGGTCAAGGATTCAGCAAGAGGTTTGGACCGCATAAAACAGACTCGGAACGGCATAGCGGGCCTACCACAGAAGTACCTAGAAGACAAGGCGAGGGGTATGGCCAATCAAGGAGACTGGGTCCCGTTTATGGATGTGTTAGCTTTGCTGATTTTTGGGGTCGTCCTCTTTCCAAACGTGGATGGTTTGGTAGACCTAGCAGCAATCGACGCTTTCCTTGCCTACCACCATAGCAAGGAGAGTCCGGTGGTAGCTGTCTTGGCAGATCTATTTGACACATTTGACCGAAGGTGCGAAAAGAGTAGCGCACGGATCATCTGTTGCTTACCCGCCCTCTGTGTTTGGTTGGTTTCCCATTTGTTCCAACAAGACACAAGACATCCATGTCCGCTCCTGAGCCATCGCTCGTGTACTGAAAAGAGGAGAATAGATTGGGACCAGCTCTTGGCCGGGATAGGAGGTAGAACAATCAGTTGGTTCCCCCGATGGAAGGAAGGAAAAGAAGGAGTCCTTTTCTCATGTGGAAGATACCCAAACATTCCGCTGGTAGGAACGAGGGGTTGTATTAATTACAATCCCACGCTCGCTATAAGACAACTAGGGTACCCCATGAGGGGAGCACCGACGGAAGAAAGCATGTCTCCTTTCCTGGTGAGGGATCTCGGCGCACAAAATTCCAAGACTATACAAAGAATCCATAAGGCATGGGAAACCCCGTTAAGGAAAAATCAAGAGCTTAGAGGCATTCGTAATGGCATCATTGGTGGATACCACGAATGGCTGAAAGTTCGCATACGAGGTTTAGATTGGCTCGCCAAGTTAAAAGTCGTCATCGAAGAGAATTTTGAAGCACCGGAAGAGGACGAAGAAGTCCAAGCTCTCAAAAGCGAGTTAGGAAAGGCAAAACTCGCCAAGGAGAAGTTCAAGTTGGCTGCTACACACGATCGGAAGGAGTGTGCCGGGTTACGGGAAGAGAATGCAATTACCGCAAGAGCCCTTGAACAAGAGACCAAGAGGGCTCGCAAGGAAGAGTATTGCCGGAACAAATTTCGCGGAGCTCTATGGGGTAGCAATAGTGAACTCAAGTTGCGAAGGGAAGAAAGGGACCAGTCGCGAGCACATAGCATGGTTCTAAAAGAGGAGTTGATTGCTTGTTCAAGGTCCAAAAGAAGCTTGTCTCAGCGTTTATGCGAGACAGAGACCAACATGTTAGCTATCGTCGCCAAGTACCAAGAAGAGTTAGGTCTAGCCACGGCCCACGAGCATAGAATCGCGGATGAGTATGCCCAAGTGTATGCGGAAAAAGAGGCTAGAGGAAGGGTGATCGACTCTTTACACCAAGAGGCAACCATGTGGATGGATCGGTTTGCTCTTACCTTGAACGGGAGTCAAGAACTTCCCCGATTGTTAGCCAAGGCCAAGGCAATGGCAGACACCTACTCCGCCCCCGAAGAGATTCATGGGCTTCTCGGCTATTGTCAGCATATGATAGACTTAATGGCCCACATAATTAGAAATCGTTAGGAAACTTGTATGGTCTCTCAGACCTTGACTAGATACGACTTCCTTTTTGAAATAAAATGAGTTGGTCCCATGTTTTACTCCAAAAAAAACTTGTGCAAATCAAATCACTCCTACATTTCATCTCTAGCATGCATTTTCTTTCTTTACCCACTCCTCACGTTTGGTTTTTAGGGAAAAACACCATAACTAAACGCGCCGCAAGGGATCCCTATCGCACCAGATCCAAATCTAGAACGATGGGTGATCAAGAGGAGACGCAGGAACAGATGAAAGCCGACATGTCGGCTCTGAAAGAACAAATGGCCTCCATGATGGAGGCCATGTTAGGTATGAAGCAGCTCATGGAGAAGAACGCGGCCACTGCCGCCGCTGTCAGTTCGGCTGCCGAAGCAGACCCGACTCTCTTGGCAACTACGCACCATCCTCCCTCAAACATAGTAGGACGGGGAAGGGACACGCTGGGGCACGATGGCAGCCCTCACCTGGGATACAACCGAGCGGCTTACCCTTATGGATTGCCGCCCAACTATTCACCACCCGTCTTGCAAGAAGATGCGGGCCACATTGCTTCTCCCGTCCATGAAAGAGAACCTCCTCAGCAGCCCGACGAAGTCCATAAGGACCCTCAAGATTATGCTCGAAGGGATGTCGAGTTCTATCCCCCGATCCCCGAAGGGCCGGCACCAGGCACGTTGCCTCAACCCAACATCGCAGCATCGCCAATAGTTTTGTCCATGGAAGGGCCGCCCCCGGCAACTGAAGAAAGGAGGAAGCTCGATCTCCTTGAGGAAAGATTGAGGGCTGTGGAAGGATTTGGGGACTATCCGTTTGCAGACATGACGGATCTTTGCTTAGTACCCGATGTTGTTATTCCCCCGAAGTTCAAAGTGCCGGACTTCGACAAGTATAAAGGGACGACTTGTCCCAAAAACCATCTCAAAATGTACTGCCGTAAGATGGGCGCTCATTCTAAAGATGAAAAGCTTTTGATACACTTCTTTCAGGATAGCTTGGCCGGAGCTGCGGTAGTGTGGTACACTAATTTGGAAGCTTCCCGTATCCGTACTTGGAAGGATCTGATTACCGCCTTCCTAAGGCAGTATCAGTACAATTCTGATATGGCTCCTGACCGTACTCAACTGCAGAATATGTTTAAGAAAGAGGGTGAAACCTTTAAAGAATATGCGCAGCGATGGAGGGATTTGGCGGCACAAGTAGCTCCTCCCATTATTGAGAGAGAGATGATCACCATGATGGTAGACACTCTGCCAGTGTTCTACTATGAGAAGCTAGTGGGTTACATGCCGTCCAGCTTTGCGGATCTGGTGTTTGCCGGGGAAAGAATCGAGGTTGGATTGAAGAGAGGAAAGTTTGATTACGTTTCCTCCACAAACGTGAACGCCAAAAGAATCGGGGCAACAGGGGCAAAAAGGAAGGAAGGAGATGCCCTTGCCGTCTCTTCAACACCCGCGTGGGTCAAACCCCAGCAAACACCTCATGGTACCCATCAGTACGCGCAACATCACCCAAGCTTCTCGGCTCATGCTGGGAACGCCTCTAGTTCAACACCCGTGCAGCCTAAGGCACCCACCCAGAGGGAAGCTCCCCAAGTTCCAACTCCGAACACGACTCGACCGGCCGGTAATTCCAACACGACAAGGAACTTCCCTCCGAGGCCATTGCCGGAATTCACCCCGCTCCCAATGACGTACGAGGATCTTCTACCATCCCTCATCGCCAATCATTTGGCCGTGGTAACTCCCGGAAGGGTCCTCGAACCCCCTTTCCCGAAGTGGTATGACCCTAATGCAACTTGCAAGTACCATGGGGGTGTCCCGGGGCATTCCGTCGAAAAATGCTTGGCCCTTAAATACAAGGTCCAACATTTAATGGATGCCGGATGGCTGACTTTCCAAGAGGATCGGCCCAATGTGAGGACCAACCCGCTCGCCAATCATGGAGGGGGAGCAGTTAATGCAGTTGAATCCGATAGGCCGCACAGGTCTAAACCTTTAAGGGATGTGGCAACCCCTAGGAGGTTTATCTTTGAGGCCCTACAAAAGGGAGGTGTAATTCCCCATAGTGGGTGTAAGGAGGATTCCTGTCTGCTACATTCCGGCAAGATGCATGACATGGAGACGTGTTTGGAAGTAGAGGAATTGTTACAGCGGATGATAGACCAAGGTCGACTAGAAGTCGGCATTGAAGGAAAAGAAGAGCAGCATATATGCATGCAATCTACGGAGGGGAGCGGTGTTGCGAAGCCCAAACCCTTGGTGATATACTTCACTAAAAGTGCAGCCTCGCAAAAGCCCGGGCACCCCTTAATGGCCAAACCTGTTCCTTTCCCGTACCAAAATAGTCACGCGGTCCCGTGGAGATATACACCTCCGGGGAAGAAGGAAGAAGAAGTCACTGACGTCAGCTCGCTGTCAGCTAAAGTAACAAATATCACGGGGCTGAGTGGTGTGACCCGTAGTGGTCGTGTGTTCGCACCTCCGGACCTACCAGTCCAACCCGCCGACGTCAAAGGAAAAGGAAAAGTGGTGGAGGAACAAGATGGCGAAGCACCCCACGCTTCGAATAAAGATATTCCAGCAAAGGGGCCCCCAGAGAAAAAGGATGGTAGAAAGGAGGTGTCGCTAGAGGAAGCCAGCGAGTTCCTTCGCATAATTCAGCAGAGCGAATTCAAGGTTATCGAACAACTCAACAAAACCCCGGCTAGGGTCTCGCTGCTGGAGTTACTTATGAGCTCCGAGCCTCATCGGGCTCTGCTAGTAAAAGTGCTGAACGAGGCTCATGTGGCCCAAGATATCTCGGTAGAAGGTTTCGGAGGGCTGGTCAACAATATCACTGCCAACAACTATCTTGCCTTCGCCGAAGAAGAAATCCCCGCCGAGGGGAGAGGGCATAATAAGGCTTTACACGTATCAGTCAAGTGTATGGACCATATCGTAGCCAAGGTGCTCATCGATAATGGTTCCAGTTTAAACGTGATGCCTAAGAGCACTTTGGAGAAGTTACCATTCAATGTTTCCCACTTAAAACCAAGTTCAATGGTGGTTCGGGCCTTCGACGGCACTCGCCGAGAGGTTAGGGGAGAGATCGATCTCCCAGTACAGATAGGCCCTCACACTTGTCAGGTCACCTTCCAAATAATGGATATTAATCCCCCCTACAGCTGCCTGTTGGGGCGTCCGTGGATCCACTCAGTGGGAGTCGTGCCTTCTACGCTCCACCAAAAGCTGAAATTCGTAGTAGAGGGGCACTTGGTCATCGTGTCAGGCGAGGAAGATATCTTGGTAAGCTGCCCATCCTCCATGCCTTATGTGGAAGCCGCAGAAGAATCGTTAGAAACTGCTTTCCAGTCTTTTGAGGTGGTCAGCATTTCCTCCGTGGACTCCCTCTTTGGGCAGCCTAGTCTGTCCGATGCAGCGGTAATGATGGCCCGAGTTATGTTGGGGAACGGTTATGAGCCCGGGATGGGTTTAGGAAAAAACAACGGCGGCATAACTAGACTGATAAATACCCAAGGTAATCGTGGGAAGTATGGTTTAGGCTATAAGCCCACTCAGGCAGACATGAAAAGAAGCATCGCGGGAAGGAAGAACAATGGTCAAAGTTCGCGTTGGAGACAAGAAGGTGAAGGAAGCCCGCCCTGCCACATAAGTAGAAGCTTTATAAGCGCGGGTTCGGGAGACAAAGGTCAAGCGTTCGCGATATGCGAAGATGATATTCCGAGTACTTTGGATTTGGTACGACCATGCCCTCCTGATTTCCAGCTGGGAAATTGGCGAGTGGAGGAACGCCCCGACATTTACGCAACAAGCATAATGTAAACCTTTACGGTTTTAAAAGCTCTATAGTTGGGCCTAGGCTTTAGAGTTTTTTCCTTTTGTTAAGGCTTTGCGTCTTTTGTTTTTGAATTTATAATACAAGGATCTTGCTTCATCTGTTCCTGGTCTCTACCCATTCTCATTCATTTGCATGTTTACTTCTTTTTCTGAAACGGCAGATCCGATGACGAGTCCCCCGAAGGTACTAATACCTGGGACCCGTCTATCGACTTCGAGCAAGAGATGAATCAAACGGAAGATGAAGGAGATGAGGATGTGGGACTTCCTTCGGAACTAGAAAGAATGGTCGTCCATGAGGACCAAGAAATGGGGCCTCATCAAGAAGAAACAGAGCTAGTAGACTTAGGAATTGGCAGTGGAAAGAGGGAAGTAAAGATAGGTACAGGCATTACCGCACCTATCCGTGAAGAATTAATAATCCTGCTAAAAGACTACCAAGACATCTTTGCTTGGTCATACCAAGATATGCCCGGTTTGAGTTCTGACATTGTACAGCACCGATTACCTCTAAATCCCGGGTGTTCCCCGGTAAAACAGAAACTGAGGAGGATGAAGCCCGAAACATCCTTGAAGATAAAAGAAGAAGTGAAGAAGCAATTTGACGCTGGATTTCTGGCCGTCGCTCGGTATCCAGAATGGGTTGCCAACATCGTACCAGTTCCTAAAAAAGATGGGAAAGTACGAATGTGTGTAGATTAGCGGGACCTGAATCGGGCCAGTCCCAAGGACAATTTTCCTTTACCACACATCGATATCCTCGTAGATAACACGGCCAATTTCGCTTTATTTTCCTTCATGGACGGTTTCTCTGGTTACAATCAAATAAAGATGGCGCCCGAGGATATGGAAAAGACTACTTTCGTCACCCTGTGGGGAACGTTCTGTTACAAGGTGATGTCCTTTGGACTCAAGAATGCCGGGGAAACTTATCAACGGGCCATGGTAGCTTTGTTCCATGATATGATGCATCAAGAGATCGAGGTCTACGTGGACGACATAATTGCTAAATCTAAATCCGAGGAAGAACACCTTGTCAACCTGCGGAAATTGTTCGAAAGGCTTAAGAAATATCAATTAAGGTTGAACCCCGCTAAGTGTACCTTTGGGGTCAAATCAGGGAAATTGCTTGGTTTCATTGTAAGCCAGAAAGGGATAGAGGTAGACCCCGAAAAAGTGAAGGCTATCCTTGAGATGCCGGAACCCCGTACAGAGAGGCAAGTCCGAGGGTTCCTGGGGCGCCTGAATTATATTGCCAGATTCATATCGCAGCTCACCGCCATTTGTGAGCCGTTGTTTAAACTCTTGCGCAAAAACCAAACTGATCGGTGGAATGAGGATTGCCAAGAGGCTTTTGGAAGGATCAAAAAGTGCTTAATGAGTCCTCCCGTGCTTATGCCACCAGTACCTGGAAGGCCTCTCATTTTGTACATGACAATCTTGGACGAGTCAATGGGGTGTATGCTGGGGCAACATGACGAATCCGGGAAGAAAGAGCGCGCTGTTTACTACCTAAGTAAGAAGTTCACGACCTGTGAGATGAATTACTCCTTGCTCGAAAGAACGTGTTATGCTTTAGTATGGGCATCCCATCACCTAAGGCAGTACATGCTGAGTCATACTACCTGGTTGATATCCAAAATGGACCCGGTTAAGTACATCTTTGAAAAGCCAGCTCTCACAGGACGAATCGCCCGGTGGCAAGTCTTGCTATCTGAGTTTGATATAGTCTACGTCACCCAAAAGGCAATAAAAGGAAGCGCTTTGGCAGATTATTTGGCTCAACAGCCTCTTAACGACTACCAGCCCATGCATCCGGAATTCCCGGATGAGGACATCATGGCCTTGTTCGAGGAAAAGTTGGACGAAGATCGGGACAAATGGACTGTATGGTTTGACGGAGCGTCAAACATTCTAGGTCATGGCGTTGGGGCAGTGTTGATCTCTCCGGACAATCAACGTGTACCTTTCACAGCCAGGCTAGGATTCGACTGCACCAACAACATGGCCGAATATGAAGCATGTGCCCTAGCCGTCCAGGCAGCAATTGACTCCGATGTCAAACTACTCAAGGTGTACGGCGACTCAGCGTTGGTAATCCATCAGCTGAGAGGGGAATGGGAAACTAGAGATCCCAAGCTGATACCCTACAAAGCCTACATCAAGGAATTGGCTAAGACTTTCGATGAGATCTCCTTCCATCATGTTCCCCGCGAGGAAAATCAAATGGCGGATGCACTTGCTACGTTGGCCTCTATGTTCCAGCTAACACCGCACGGGGACCTACCCTACATTGAATTTCAGTGTCGTGGCAAACCCGCACATTGTTGCCAAGTGGAAGAGGAACGGGACGGAAAGCCTTGGTATTACGACATCAAGCGATATGTCGTAAGCAAAGAATACCCGCCAGAGATTGCCGACAACGATAAAAGGACATTGAGGAGGTTGGCAGCCAGTTTCTTCATGAGCGGAGGCACACTGTATAAGAGAAATCACGACATGACACTCCTGCGATGTGTGGATGCCAAGGAGGCAAATCACATGATCGAGGAAGTCCATGAGGGCTCGTTTGGAACGCACGCCAGCGGGCATGCTATGGCCAGGAAGATCTTAAGAGCAGGTTATTACTGGCTTACCATGGAAAGTGATTGTTGTGTCCATGTGAGGAAGTGCCACAAATGTCAAGCATTCGCGGATAATGTCAATGCCCCACCGCATCCTCTGAATGTCATGTCCGCCCCTTGGCCTTTCTCCATGTGGGGGATAGATGTCATCGGGGCCATTGAGCCCAAGGCCTCGAATGGTCATCGCTTCATCCTCGTAGCAATAGATTATTTCACCAAGTGGGTCGAGGCGGCTTCATATACCAATGTCACGAGGAATGTGGTGGTCAGGTTCATTAAGAAGGAGATCATCTGCCGATATGGTTTGCCAAGGAAGATTATCACGGACAACGGCACCAACCTGAATAACAAGATGATGGGGGAAATGTGCGAGGAGTTTAAAATCCAGCATCACAATTCCACACCCTACCGGCCAAAGATGAATGGAGCCGTGGAAGCAGCCAATAAGAATATCAAAAAGATTATCCAAAAGATGACCGTGTCATACAAGGATTGGCACGAGATGCTCCCATTCGCGTTACATGGTTACCGGACTTCAGTGCGAACGTCAACTGGGGCAACGCCGTTCTCATTGGTATATGGGATGGAGGCGGTGTTACCGTTCGAGGTAGAAGTCCCGTCATTAAGGATCTTGGCAGAATCCGGATTAAAGGAATCAGAGTGGGCTCAGACACGCTACGATCAGCTCAACCTCATTGAGGGTAAGCGCTTAACGGCCATGAGTCATGGGCGCTTATACCAGCAAAGAATGAAGAGTGCATTCGACAAGAAAGTACGCTTACGCAAGTTCCATGAGGGAGACCTTGTGCTAAAGAAAATGTCCCATGCTGTCAAGGACCATTGAGGGAAATGGGCCCCGAACTACGAAGGGCCTTTTGTTGTGAAGAGGGCTTTTTCCGGAGGAGCCCTGGTGCTTACCGACATGGATGGCGAAGAGCTACCTTCACCCGTGAACTCTGATGTCGTCAAACAATATTATGCTTAGAAGCTGGGGCAATTAAGGATGTCGCTGCATGTTCTCTATCTTTATGCGTTTTCTAGATTTCCCCCCAGGGATTTCCGTTCCGTTGTATCTCTTGTTACGATCTTTCAAAGAAATGAACATGGATTTGAGGCTTTTAGTCCTCACGTTAGTTTCACACCTTGCGTTAATTTGTGATCGCCTGAGCCCTTCCGCTCAGTTCATGGGATCCCCCAAGCGCTTAATTAGAATTGAACCTGAACCAACTTTCCCTAAATTTTCTGCGTTTGAGAACATCCATGCATACGCATACGCATACGCATGTATATTGTTGTGGTAAAACAGGGGCAGGATCACCTTGGGCTACCTTCTGGAGTGGAGACAAAACATGAACGGCAGAAACCAATCAAGGTAGGGTAATGATGCGGTCAAGATTGGCCATACCTGGTTGTTTATTACTTGCAGGTACTTAAGGATGAACGCAAGCGGGGATGGGGTCACGACCGACCGATCGTTGCCCTTCTCTGTGCGAAACAAGCAGGGAATGTCGCTGCAAGGCAGCACCGTATCCTTTGTATTTTGCAGCTTTCTTTTACTATTTGTTTGTTTTAAAAATGAAAAGAGTAATAATAAAATAAGTAATCAACGCCTAATTCTAACCTAAGTAAGTTCAAGTTAGGCAAAATACTAATCCATGAGAAGGGAGGGGACATGGTTAATGTTCCCCTCAAAAAAAAAAAAAAAAAAAAAAAAAAAAAAAAAGGTGCAGGTTAGCTCGCCTGGGCGAGCCACCCCTGCACCAAATTATAAAAATGACGAAAGGGGGGGCGTTTTTTCATTCAAAAACTTCTTTTCCCCCCTTTCAAAAGCCATACCCACGGGATTGACGAATTTGCAGCCCTAGGGTCATCCTTTTTCGCATTTTTTGATTCCGTTTTGCGCTTTTGTTCATCACCAACAAGTAAGTATTCCATCCCTAAGCTTTCTAGCTTTTCATTGGTGTATTTTGATCTCCTTTTGGTGCTCTAAATTGTGGGAGTGGGCTCAAATATATGGGGCAATTTTGATTTGTTTTCTTGCTTGATTAGGTTGAATTAGGGGTTGGTATGAGATGGCCCTAGGCCTATAATGCATTTTGAAACAATAGGACATGCCACATTGTCCCCGTTCTCTTGCTATTGATGCCTAAACGCGCGCCCACCAAGTGTTCGGTGAAATGCCTCAATGGCATTAGCGCGTGACTTTTGTAAGGAGACAACCCATGGGGTATTTTGGTTTGTGCATATTTTCTATTTTTTTGGAATATGTATTCATTCCCGAAAAAGGCTAGAGTAATTGCCCCACATATATCCTAGTCCTAGAAACTGAAATTTTATGCAAAAAGAGCACAAAAGGAGGTGCATATTGGGTAAAGTTACCCTTTTTTTTGGCCAGCAATCAGCTATGGGCCACGCTACAATATTTTCCCTATGCCTAGATGGTTAGGAATTTTGCTCATCATAAATGTGTAGGTTTAGAATAGGTAGCAGGATACCTTTGGCAATTTACGCTTTGGGTATGATAGCAAAATACTTGGATGTATGTACATATAATTTTTGGTAGTCAAAATGTCTCACAAAAAAATATACATGAATATGTTGCATGCTATGAAAAGAAGATACATTACCAAAAAAATGTATACCTTTTAATTTGAATACAATTTTAACCAGCGAAGGAAAATATACTTGAATTTGCATGCGGCCTTAGGTAGCAAAAACTTGAAAAGAGCATGAAATGTAGCACCTTATTGTGTAGATAGTCAAGATTCATCATGAAGTTTGTGTATGTATAGGTATTAGAAATACCAAGATGTGCACATGTGCAATTTTTGGTACCCCAACATGCTTTGAGTATGCATGTATGTGAATTTAGCCAAGGAGATGTGTGTGATGTAAGTAACAAATACACCTTGGAAGTACGTGTAAATAATCTAGGTAACAAAGCTGCCTTGATTGTATATGGGTGCATTTTTTTCGGTTAATAGAATGTCTTGTGCAAGAGAACGTTTGTAAGGAAATATGCGCATAAGCTTGCTCTAAATTTACATTGATGTTTGTATTTATGGGAGGAGGTTATATGCCATTTTTGCTTTAAGAGTAATGTCCCACTGGTAAAACTAACTTTCCAAATGTTTGCCTTCGCAGGAATGGCCCCGAGGAAGCTTGCCTCAAAGAGGTCCAGGAAGGACAAGGCGGCCGAAGGAACTAGTTCCGCCCCGGAGTACGACAGTCACCGCTTTAGGAGCGTTGTACACCAGCAGCGCTTCGAAGCCATCAAGGGATGGTCGTTTCTCCGGGAGCGACGCGTCCAGCTCAGGGACGACGAGTATACTGATTTCCAGGAGGAAATAGGGCGCCGGCGGTGGGCACCACTGGTTACTCCCATGGCCAAGTTTGATCCAGAAATAGTCCTTGAGTTTTATGCCAATGCTTGGCCAACAGAGGAGGGCGTGCGTGACATGAGATCCTGGGTTAGGGGTCAGTGGATCCCGTTCGATGCCGACGCTATCAGCCAGCTCCTGGGATATCCGATGGTATTGGAAGAGGGCCAGGAATGCGAGTATGGCCAGAGGAGGAACCGGTCTGATGGGTTCGATGAGGAGGCCATCGCCCAGCTGCTATGTATACCGGGGCAGGATTTTGCCCGGACTGCTGCAGGGAGGCGAGTGCGAATCATGCGCACCAACATGACCACCCTGACCCAGATATGGATGACGTTGCTCCTCAGCAACATCCTGCCCACCGATCATAATTCCGACCTCCCCATGCCTAAGTGCCAGCTGGTGTACGCCATCCTGACACGGATGAGCATCCATGTGGCTCAGTTGATCGCTGATGCCATATATGTTTTTGCAGGTATGGCGCCCACTAGGCACCCTTTGGACCCAGATAAGTCCAACAGGGCCCTGGGATTCCCCGCACTGATCACAGGACTCTGCCAGTCGTTCGGAGTCCCCGTTGCACCTACCAAGGTGATTCGGCCGCCCATCACCCGGGCTTTTATTGAGAAGTACTGTACCCAGAGACAGGCTCAGGGTGATGCTCCACAGGCCGCAGGCGCGCCCCCACCACCTCATCAGGCTGGCCAGGCTGGGGCATTTGACATGGAGCAGTATTTACGGCATTTGGTTCGCCAGCAGGCGGCCAACCACCGAGCACATGTACGGACCCATGACTGTCTGTACCAGATGAGCCTTAGCATGCAGAGCCAGGGCTCCGCTTCTTTTTCATGCCCTACTCCAGACCAGTTCAGGGCAGAGGTTGCATGGCCCGGAGATTGGCTCGAGGCCCAAGCAGGAGAGGCACCCCCAGAAGCTCCCGGCGATGGAGAAGAAGCCCACGAGGATGAGGAGATGGCCGATTTGCTTGACTTCTTGGGAGGGAGTGGAGATACGTGACTGGGAGATCCCCAGATTCATGTGTTCTTTCATATTTCTTTTGTCATTTTTATTCTATGTTATTGTTTTGACTTGAGAGACTAACGTTTGTTTTTGTTGTTTCAATTGTCATTTGTACAGCGCATACATTTTTGTTTAGATTGTTGCGTTAGTATTTATATATCACTACTATCAATAATGTTTGAAATTCTGGAACCGTGTAGAGTTCTTTGTTTAGGAATATCGTCCAAAAGTATATAGGTGAAATAAACAAAAAAATCATGATAAAAATAAAAATAGAAAAGGAAAGAAAATGAAATAGAAAAAAAAAAGAAAGTGAAAAGAAAAAGAGAGCAAATAAGAAAAAAAAGGGGGGCAAGTAAGGAAAAAGGTAGAAAAAAAAAAAAAGAAAAAAATAAGTTGTCAAAGCTGAAAAACCAACATGCTGTTGAAAAGAGACGATTTCCAACTTTTCTTTGAAAAAATTCATTGATCATAACCAATTTTTGGAAAATGTGTCTACACCTGAAGGGTGAATGCTGTGAAATTTCCCCGGACGCCCGAAATGGACTCGGATGAATGCCCAAATTGATAAAAGAACATATTTTGGAAACATTGGGTTGATTAAAATAGAGGAAATGAATCCTGAGCCCTAGCATCACATGACCATAAAAATTTGACACTTGAGTGTCCGCATAGGTGCATGCATGACCAGTTTTGCATAAAGTTTCCAAATCATCATTTTTGCATTTTGTGTCATGGAAATAATGTGAGGCATCCCTTTTATCCTTGAGCCAAACCAAACCCCGACATGTATCATGTCTAGCCATTCTACAAACCTTGAGCCAAAATCCTGACTCACCATAATCCTTACCCTCGGAAGCAAAAAGGAAGAGAAGGAAAATTTCCAATCAAAGAGAAAGCAAAAAAAGAAAAGAAAGGAAATTCCCAATCAAAGAGTGGGAGAAAGAAAAAAAAAAGAAAAGAAGGAAAGAAAGCTCCTGATCAAGGATCGAAAGAAAACAGAAGAAATGTGCAGAGAGGTCTTTGGACCGGACAATATCTGAACAATGCAGAATTGTCACCAAATGAACAAAAAAAGGACGGAAAGGAAACCACGACCTAAAATGGTCTTCTCCCTTTAATTACCAACCAAAATCCCGTGCGCTAGCGACCCTTTTTTTCTCGCCCCGCACTAAACAAAAACAGAAAAAGAAAAAGCCAGGAAAATCAAAAGCCAAAAACACACAAAAGCCGAAAGAAGAAACCACCAAAAGAACCCATTCCCAAGGGAAGCCCTATTGATCCATGATCACGCATGTAATTTTTGATTTGATAGGAAATAATTTGCAAAGTCAAGTCATGACATATCTATGGTTCGGAATTAGGATAAAACACTTACCTGTGCGAGATTGATACACTTTGAGTGGATTTCTTCTATTTTTGTCGGACCCAATGTTTCCTCTAAATGGTCATTTAGAAACGAAATGCTAACATCCAAAATCTCATTTATGGTTATGGGAGATTTCATCAGCAGACTCTCCTTCCCCGTTAGACGCATTGTTTTTCACTCAAAAAAGCATATGCTGCTCTAAATCAGTTGGAATATTTGTCTCTTTGCTAAAGCATGTTTGCATTTTAGTGGAGAAAACACCGAGACTTTTCAAGTCTCACAAGTTATCCAGAACTACGTAGGTCTGAGTTCCTCATTGGAGGATACGTAGGAGCAAGAGCCTCGCTTTTGTCGACCACACCGCCTTTTGTTGCCATGACTCAAGAGCTGGTAGCCCGCGGAGACACCTTACGGTTATCCGCACCTCGTCATTCAGTGACCCCAAGTGTGATTCACGAGCAGAGACCAATATGGTCATCTGCGCCCTTTCCGGAGATGTCAGCATTTTCCGATGGAGACTTTTCAAGTCTCACAAGTTATCTAGAACTACGTAGGTCTGAGTTCCTCATTGGAGGATACGTAGGAGCAAGAGCCTTGCTTTTGTCGGCCGCCCCATAATCTTTGTCATACTGACCCTGAGGTCATGTGACGTGCACCCTTGTATCATCCAGAGGCGGCGGGCCCGATGATACGCAGAGATACCTTACGATTATCCGCACCCTTTTGTCATCCAGAGGCGGCGGGCCCGATGACAAGCAGAGACCAAGTTTGGTCATTCTGCACCCTTGTATCATCCAGAGGCGGCGGGCCCGGTGATACGCAGAGATACCTTACGGTTATCCGCACCCTTTTGTCATCCAGAGGCGGCGGGCCCGATGACAAGCAGAGACCAAGTTTGGTCATTCTGCACCCTTGTATCATCCAGAGGCGGCGGCCCCGATGATACGCGGAGATACCTTACGGTTATCCGCACCCTTTTGTCATCCAGAGGCGGCGGGCCCGATGACAAGCAGAGACCAAGTTTGGTCATTCTGCACCCTTGTATCATCTAGAGGCGGCGGGCCCGATGATACGCGGAGATACCTTACGGTTATCCGCACCCTTTTGTCATCCAGAGGCGGCGGGCCCGATGACAAGCAGAGACCAAGTTTGGTCATTCTGCACCCTTGTATCATCCAGAGGCGGCGGGCCCGATGATACGCGGAGATACCTTACGGTTATTCGCACCCTTTTGTCATCCAGAGGCGGCGGGCCCGATGACAAGCAGAGACCAAGTTTGGTCATTCTGCACCCTTGTATCATCTAGAGGCGGCGGGCCCGATGATACGCGGAGATACCTTACGGTTATTCGCACCCTTTTGTCATCCAGAGGCGGCGGGCCCGATGACAAGCAGAGACCAAGTTTGGTCATTCTGCACCCTTGTATCATCCAGAGGCGGTGGGCCCGATGATACGCGGAAATACCCGAGTGGTTATCCGTATAAACATTCTTTTGCTATCTATAAGACAGAACGCTTGATAGCATGCAGAGACTGACATAGTCTTCTGCACCTTTTGTTCGTCCGGGAACAACAAGTCATTTACATGCGGAAATTTCATGGTCGCCCGCGACTCTCGTCAACCGAGAGGAGCCAAATTAGTGTCATACACTAATTTTCGGGCACCTTTGCTTGATGACATGCGACCATTCTTTGGTCCTTGTGAGATGCTTGGCATCCATCATTAGGCAATTTGTAAAATTCTAGGAACGACAAGTCATGGTCACCCGCGACTCTCGTCAACCGAGAGGAGCGAAATTAGTGTCATACACTGATTTTCGGGGACCTTTGCTTGATGACATGCGACCATTCTTTGGTCCTTGTGAGGTGCTTGGCACCCATCATTAGGCAATTTGTGAAATTTTGGGAACAACAAGTCATTTGCATGTGGAGATTTTATGGTCACCCGCGACTCTCGCCAAATCGAGAGGAACAAAATTAGTGTCTTATCTTTACTTTCCTTTTATCTCCAATAAAAGACAAGTAAAGAGGGGCAACTGTCATACCCTAATTTCGTCCGGGAACCTTTGCTCGATGACGTGCGACCATTCTTTGGTCCTCGTGAGGTGCTTGGCACCCATCATTAGGCAATTTGTGAAATTCCAGGACATGCCGAAAAACCAAAAAAATATTGATGCACAATCCGTAAGTTTCCGTGACACACCGGAAATCAAATGGAAGCATCGTTGCATAATTAAGTGAGGTTCCGTAACATTCCGTAAGTCAAAAAGGGGATGATTATGTAATCCGCAAGGTTCCGTAACATTACGGAAAGAAAACAAGTATCGTTACGAAATTCGTAAGTTTCCGTAACTTTACGGAAAAAGAATCACCAAAAAACAGCAGAGGGGGGTGTACTTAGTAAAAATGGGGGTGCAAATAGCACCCAGGCCCACTTGGGCCCTCCGGAATATTCCTCCAGAAGGCGGTTGCTTCTGGAGGAAGCAACCCTGCTCGCCTGGGCGAGCTGGGCGGCAACCACCTCCCCTATTTTGCTATAAATAGGGGAGGAAGTGAAGAAGAAAGGGGTTCAGCCCCTTAGGCACTTCTCTCTCTTTCGAATTTGCTTGGAAAAATTGTTTCCGTGAAGAAAATCTAAGCCGAGGCGCTTCCGAAACGTTTCCGTAACGTTTTCCGTGAGGAATCTCGCAAAGGTTTCAACCGTTCTTCGACGTTCTTCATTCGTTCTTCATCGTTCTTCGATCTTCAATGGGTAAGTACCTCGAACCAAGCTTTTCGATTCATTCTATGTACCCGTAGTGGTCCACATTGTGTTTCGTGCATTTTTATTCTCGTTTTGTTTACTTTTTATACCCCCTGTTGACGTGCTTAAGCCATTTTACTTAAGTCATTTCTCGCTTAACTTAAAAATAAAATAAATTTCCACCGAACGTTTGAATTGTATTATCCATTAACTTCGGTTAAAATAAATTCCGACCGTTCGGTCGTGCCGTAACCACGTTGGAAATCAAAAAGAGGTAAAAAATAATATAATAATCAAAAAGACATCTTTTAGTAAAATAAAGCGGAAAATCAATCGGACGTTTTCTCTTTGGGATTTCTCATTCTTAATCGAATTGATTAATAACTAAAGTGAAACTAAAGGCTAAAATCAATTCGCCTAGTCAAGCTCGTCCACAAAAATAGGCTTTTGAAGTTTGTCATCTCAATTTCTCACTAAGTAAAATGGATCATTTTTAAGGTCCAACGCCTTAAAATGATCACCACTTAAGTAAAAAAGAATCACTTGATAAAAAAGAACTACGTAGGTCTGATTTTCTCATCCCAAATTGAGGAATACGTAGGAGCAAAGGGAAACACCCTTGTCGACCACAAAAAGAGAAAATATAAAAAGGGTATAAAGGATATAGAGACATAAAAAGGGAACATAAAAAATCAAAGTCATGTTTGCACATTCGATTAAAGGCTGCCGTCCCTTGGGGCGGACGTGTGGGGTGCTAATACCTTCCCCGTGCGTAAATACAACTCCCGAACCTTTCACTTAAAAGTTCGTAGATCGCGTCTTTTCCGGTTTTTCTGACGTTTTCCTCAAATAAACGTTGGTGGCGACTTCGCGCGTATTCCTTTCGTGGAACACGCATCCCGCGAGTCACGCGTCGCCCTCCCGCCGAAGGGTAGGTTGCGACAATGTGTCCTCCATTTTCGAGTTTGGAGCTGTGTTTCATGATTGCCTAAGTGAGGACCCTCAAGGCAACCTTCCATTCTCATCCTTTTTCGGAGCCACATGAATGTTATTGCTTAGGGCTGTTCATGTGTCCTCCATTTTCGAGTTTGGAGCTGAGTTTCATGATTGCCTAAGTGAGGACCCTCAAGGCAATCCTCCATTCTCATCCTTTTTCGGAGCCACATGAATGTTATTACTTAGGGCTGTTCATGTGTCCTCCATTTTCGAGTTTGGAGCTGAGTTTCATGATTGCCTAAGTGAGGACCCTCAAGGCAATCCTCCATTCTCATCCTTTTCCGGAGCCACATGAATGTTATTGCTTAGGGCTGTTCATGTGTCCTCCACTTCCGAGTTTGGAGCTGTGTTTCATGATTGCCTAAGTGAGGACCCTCAAGGCAATCCTCCATTCTCACCCTTTTTCGGAGCCACATGAATGTTATTGCTTAGGGCTGTTCATGTGTCCTCCACTTTCGAGTTTGGAGCTGTGTTTCATGATTGCCTAAGTGAGGACCCTCAAGGCAATCCTCCATTCTCACCCTTTTTTGGAGCCCCATGAATGTTATTGCCTAGCGCTGTTCATATGTCCTCCAATATCAAGCGTGAAGCCTCTGGTGACTGGGAAACACGTTATTCTGTTGTTTTTCCGGATCGGTTCCTTCGCCAAATATGTGTATATGTGTATATGTATATTATGTTCGTTGTTCTTGTTGTTGTTTGTATTTTGCTTTGTGCAGAAGAAAAAAGAAAGAGTAGAGACGCGAGTCGTCATCACGGAAAGGGCAGGACGGACGAAGTCAGTGTCCTAACTTTGCTTTCCTCTTATCTCCGATGAGAGGTAAGTAAAGAGGGGCAACTGTCATACCCTAATTTCGTCCGGGGATTATTACTTGATGACATGCAACCTTTGGTTAGCCGCTTTGAGACACTTGGCGTCCTTGGTTGCACAATGAATGAAGTCCCGAGACGTGTCAAAAATCAAAAGGAAGCAGGCTTGCGCAATCCGTGAAAATCCGTAATGTGACGGAAATCGAAAAGAGGTGTTTTTGCGCAATCCGTAAGTTTCCGTAACTTCTTCGGAAGCTAAAAAAGAGTAAATATATGGTCCGTAAGGATTCGTAACCTTACGGAAAGAAAATAGGTATCGTTACGAAATTCGTAAAGTTTCGTAACGTTACGGAAAAAGAATTACCAAAAAAAGGTAAAGGGGTGTATTTAGTAAAATGGGGGTGCAAATAGTAATTTTCGAATCTGGGCGTTTCTAGAGGTTTCTTGGTAATTTCTTGCTTAAGGTTGAAGCAACCTAGCTCGCCTGGGCGAGCTGAGCCCGCCTGGGCGAGCTAGGTGGCCACCACACCCCCCGTTTTGTTGAAAAATGGGATTCCGGGGCTTCCGGGACACCCGTAATGCTTCCGTAAAATTCCCATAACCCTAAATAAGCATATTTAACTTAATACGGGTGAGAGGGATGAGAAAAAAAGAAGGAAATCAAGTCCTATATGCTTCCGTATGGCTTCCGTAACTTTTCCATAAATTACGAAAGAAGGGGGTGATCTTATCAAAATTGGGGGGTGCAAATAGCAATTTCGAAAATTTGATTTGGGCCTTCCAGAATTTTTTTTGAAGCTGGATTGCTTCTGGAGGAGCTGGGCGGCAACCTCCTCCCCCCTTTTCCTATAAATAGGCTGAAGGGGGCTGTTCTAAGGATCCCGGATGCCCCTGGTGAGGTATTTCAACTGTTTTGGGTGAAAAAAATTGTTTCCGTGAAGAAAATCCAAGCCGAGGTGCTTCCGTAACGCTTCCGAGAGGTTTCCGTAAGCAAATCCGTGAAGGTTTTCCTCCGTTATTCACTGTTCTTCATCCATTCTTCGTTCTTCAACGGGTAAGTTTCCAAATCGAGCTTTTCAATTCCTTCTATGTACCAGTGGTGGTCCCCATTTATTTTGTGTATTTTTATTCTCGTTTTCATTCGCTTTCTATGCCCCCTTTTGACGTGCTTCAGTTATTTATTTAAGTTGTTTCTCGCCTAATCTAGAAATAAAATAAATTTCCACCGTTCATTTTAATTGTAGTATTCGTTAATTTATGTTAAAATGAATTTCGACCATTCGGTCGTGCCGTAACCACGTTGGAAATCAAAAAAGAGGTAAAATAATAATATAATAATCGGAAAAGTACCTTTTAGTAGAATAATGCGAAAAATCAATCGGACGTTTTCTCTTTGAGATTTCTCATTCTTAATTGAATTGACTAATAACTAAAGTGAAACTAAGGCTAAAATCAACTCGCCTAGTCAAGCTCGTCCACAAAAATAGGGTTTTGAAAGTTTATCATTTCAGTTTCTTACCAAGTAAAATGGATCATTTTTAAGGTCCAACGCCTTAAAATGATCGCCTTTCAAGTAAAAAAGAATCATTTGATTCACGCATAAGAAAGAACTACGTAGGTCTGATTTCCTCTCCAAAGGAGGGTACGTAGGAGCAAAAGCCCCGCTTTTGTCGACCTCAAAAAATAAAAAGAAATAAAAGTTAAGATAACACAAATTCCACAATTCTAAAAAATAGACTGTTGTCCTTCGAGACAAATGTGAGAGGTGCTAATACCTTCCTCAAGCGTAAATACAACTCCCGAACTTAGAATTTTCTTTTTGACCGGTTTCCTTCGGTTTTCCCGACGTTTTCCACAAATAAACGTTGGTGGCGACTCCGCGCATCTTTCCTCCTTTGGAAAGCGCACCCGTGAGCCTCGCCCTCGCTCGCCCGCGAAGGGCACATTGCGACAGGCTTGAATCCAGAATTGGGCTTGGACTTGAAGAGAGCAGACTATTTTATTCTACCAAATTTTATCTTATCTAGATATTATTTAGATTTGATCTCATCTAGATATTATTTCATCTAGATCTTATGTTATCTTATCTTATCTAGATTTTATTTTATTTATGGGCTTGGATTTAAAACAGATTTGTAAGCTTTGGGGCTGAAAACTATATAACAGCACCAAGGTTCTAGTTTAGGCTCTCTTCTCTTCTCTTCTCTTTCTCCTCTCCTCTCTCTTTTTCGTTTTAGTTTTAGAGTGCTACTCTCAATTCGTTTTAGTTTCTTTTTCATTTTGGAGAATAATTCTAGTTTTCTTCGTTTCTACTACAATTTTGTTTTCTAATGATTAATGGAAGGCTAAGTCTCCAGCGTTGTTTTCTCTTGAGGATCAAGCACAGCTCTCTTTAAAGTTCTATTATTACAATTAAATTATGATTAGTTTTTCCTCTTCGCCAATTACTCTGTATTTGTTGCTATTAATTCATGCATGCTTATTGCTTGATTAATTGTCTCTGCGCTTAATTTACATTCATGCTTAATGATCGTTTATGATTAATTGGTGTATGTGTTGCTTAATCACATAATGAATGCCTTATGTTAAATTTCGTTTAGTAATTTAATTTAGGGTTGCATTAAGTGGTTGAACTGATAAAGGATAAACTCTCGTAACCTAGGATAAGAGACTTGCTTGTGAATCAAGGGGAAGCAACGTGTTTTAATTTTGATATTTTATAATTCACATTTATTCGCTGTTTAATTTACAAAAGCAAACAACCCCCCCCCCCCCCCGCCCCAATTCGTTACTATTTTCCTACTATCTGTTATGAACGTTTGGTTGGCCATTGCTCGTTGGGAGACGACCTAGGATCACTTCCTAGATACTGCATTTTTAATGTTTATTTGATTCGGGTACGACCTCGATCAAATTTGGTGCCGTTGCTGGGGAGCAGTGTCCAAAGGTTCATAATAGCTAGTGATTCGTGTTTTATGTTTAGTTGTTTCAAGTTTTCGTGTTATGTTAGTGTTGTGTTAGTGTGTTTAGTGTCTTGTTATTTTGTTTAGTGTGGTGTTTTGCTTTAGTTTTTCTGTTTAGCGCTTCCCCTGTTTCAGTTTTTGTGTTTTGCTGTGAATAGTGCTTAGCGACGGAATTAAAGACTGATTCTATGTTACTGTTCACACAACATTACATTAGCGACGACTGTTTACAATTTAATTGGCGATTTTTGTTTTGATAGTTAGGGTTGTTATTTTTGGCTGAATTTTGGTGTGGTAGGTTCTTTTGACTCATATTTTGTGTGAAAAATATCAGAAACACTTGTTGTGGCTAGATTTGAGAGATTCAAAAAAATTTGAGAACTTGAGTTTACCAAAACTTCAAACGGCCATAACTTTTGCTCCGGGTATCAGAATGACTATTATTATATATGTATTTGGGGTAGAAAAAATTTCCCATATGGTGGCAGCTGGCCAAAATCGCCTGTTTACTAGTTTTTTTTTTATTTTTCAAGTTTTATTGTTTTATTTTTCTAAACTTTCCTTAGGTAGTTTCCATAGTTAGACTTTGAATTTTTGCCTGAAAATTTTTGTGCCATCATTTCATGATTTTAGGGTGTTGCTAAAAAAATTTCAAGTCATTTGGATATCATTTAAGGGTAGCTGTAGTTCAAACCTACACTGTTACTTGCATAAGAAGGCAACTAGTTGTGCGTGCTAAATGTAGTGTATGACAAGAGGCAATCCATCTGACTTACAACCCTTTGATCCTAAGATAGATAGGACATTTCATAGATTAGTTAGGCATCATTTTGTACCTTTTGAGCATCCTGAGCATTCTGTTATTAGTGATTTTGAACATCCTAATTTTGAGCATTATAATTTTGAACATTCTGAGAACATGACACAACCTCCACCCCGTGAGAGGACTCTAAGGGAAATGGCTGCACCTGATTTCACCTACGAAAGCTTGTGCATCCAATACCTTGATGAGGATGTTCCATATGTTCTTAAAACTGGACTGATCCATTTGCTTCCAAAGTTTCATGGCCTTGCAGGTGAAGACCCGCACAAACATATGAAAGAATTCCATATTGTCTGCTCCACCATGAAACCCCCAGATGTCCAGGAGGATCACATATTTCTGAAGGTTTTTCCTCATTCTTTAGAGGGAGTGGCAAAGGACTAGCTATATTACCTTGCGCCAAGGTCCATCACAAGCTGGGATTACCTCAAGAGAGTATTCTTAGAAACAATTTTCCCTACTCCAGGACCACGACCATCAGAAAGGATATTTCATGCATTAGGCAACTCAGTGGAGAGAGCCTATATGAATACTGGGAGAGATTTAAAAAACTATGTGCTAGTTGCCCTCACCACCAAATTTCTGAGTAGCTTCTTCTCCAATATTTTTATGAAGGACTCAGTAACATGGAGAGAAGTATGATAGATGATGCCAGTGGTGGAGCCCTTGGAGACATGATCCCTGCTGAAGCCAAAAATTTAATTGAGAAGATGGCTTCAAACTCCCAGCAATTTAGTGCCAGAAATGATGCTATTGTCATTAGAGGAGTGCATGAAGTAGCCACGAATTCATCTTAATTAGCTGAGACTAAGAAGCTTGAAGGTAAACTAGATGCCTTAGTTAACCTGGTAACCCAACTGGCCATGAATAAAAAATCTGCACCTGTCGCCAGACTCTATGGTTTATGCTCCTCTGTCGACCACCACACAGACCTTTGCCCTTCTGTGCAACAATCTAAAGCAATTGAACAGCCTGAAGCTTATGCTGCAAACATCTACAATAGACCTCCTTAACCTCAGCAGCAAAATCAGCCACAATAGAATAATTATGACCTGTCCAGCAACAGGTACAATCCCGGGTGGAGGAATCATCCCAACCTTAGATGGTCGAATCCTTCACAACAACAGCAACAACAACAACAACCTTATTTTCAGAATGCTGCTGGCCCAAGCAGACCATACGTTCCTCCACCAATCCAGCAGCAACAACAACAACAACAACAGCCCCAGAAACAACAAACAGTTGAGGCCCCTCCGTAACCTTCCCTTGAAGAACTTGTGAGGCAAATGACTATGCAAAACATGCAGTTTCAACAAGAAACTAGAGCCTCCATTGAGAGCTTAACTAATCAAATGGGACAATTGGCTACACAATTAAATCAACAACAATCCCAGAATTCTGACAGATTACCTTCTCAATCTGTCCAGAATCCCAAAAATGAGAGTGCCATTAAATTAAGGTCGGGAAAGCAGTGTCAAGGACCTCAACCAGCAACATCCTCCTCATCTGCAAATGAACCTGCCCAACTTCACTCTACTCCAGAAAAAGATGATGACAAAAATTTAAAGAGTAAGTTACCTAACAATTTCTATGCAGGTGAATCATCCACTGGTAATTCTGATTTTCAGAAGCAGCATATCCCTCTTCCATTCCCTCCAAGAGCAATTTCCAACCAAAAAATGGAAGAGGCAGAGAAAGAGATATTGGAAACATTTAGAAAAGTAGAGGTAAACATACCTCTGCTGGATGCAATAAAGCAAATTCCAAGATATGTTAAATTCTTGAAGGAGCTGTGCACTAATAAGCGGAAGCTTAAAGAAAGTGAAAGAATTAGCATGGGCAGAAATGTCTCCACATTGATTGGTAAATCTGTTCCCCAAATCCCTGAAAAATGTAAAGATCCAGGTACATTCAGCATACCTTGTATTATAGGAAACAGTAAGTTTGACAATGCCATGCTAGATTTAGGAGCTTCTGTTAGTGTTATGCCTCTGTCTATTTTTAATTCTCTATCTCTTGGTCCCTTGCAGCCAACTGATGTGGTGATTCATTTAGCTAATAAAAGTGTTGCCTATCCTTTTGGTTTCATAGAGGAAGTCATAGTTAGAGTTGGTGAACTGATTTTCCTTGTTGATTTTTATATTTTGAATATGGAGGAAGGATTTTCTCAAGGATTAGTTCCCATCATTCTAGGCAGACCTTTTATGAAAACTGCTATAACTAAAATAGATGTATATGCAGGCACACTATATATGGAGTTTGGTGATATAACTATTCATTTTAATATTCTTGATGCTATGAAACACCCATCTGAAGATCTTTCTGTATTTCGTGCTGAAATAATTGACCATATTGTTGATGAATACATGATTGATCTTCATTCGAATCTGCATGCCAGTCACTCTTCATGCATTGAATCTGAATTTGTACTTGATCATATGTCTGAATTTGATGTTGAGAGTGAATCTGAAATTGATATTGATTACATGTCTGGTGATGTTTTACCTCTTGAGATTGATTTTCTAGAGTCAGATAGAACTAACCATGTTTCAGGAAGTACACATACCTTTAACTTTCTTTATGAGGTACAGGCTGAGAAACCATCTCTTTTTACCATTATCCAGCCACCCACACCAGAATTGAAGCCTCTGCCATCAAATTTAAAATATGCTTACTTGGATGATAGCAAAAGTTTTCCAGTAAATATATCTGCCTCCCTTGCTGATGAGCAAGAGGAGAAGCTGTTATCAGTTCTCAAGAAGCATAAGAAGGCTATAGGCTGGACCCTGGTGGACATTCCTGGTATTAGCCCATCCACATGTATGCATCGGATAAATTTAGAGGATGGGCTAAACCAGTAAGACAGCCACAGAGAAGACTCAACCCGGTGATTCTTGATGTAGTGAAGAAGAAGGTAACCAAGCTTTTGCAAGCTGGAATCATTTATCCTATCTTCGACAGCCAATGGGTGAGTCCCGTCTAGGTAGTCCCGAAGAAAACCGGCCTCACCGTGATAAAAAATGAGAAGAAGAAGTTGATTCCTACTCGAGTGCAGAACAGTTGGAGAGTCTGTATTGACTATAGGAGGCTGAACCAGGTTACCAAAAAGGACCTGAAATTCTGATACTGGGGACAGATGTCGTACCGGATGTCACGACATCACGCTTCAGAACATGCAGATTGTATTTGACTGTATGAACAGATTAAACAAGTAAATAACACAAGAGAATTGTTAACCCAGTTCGGTGCAACCTCACCTACATCTGGGGGCTACCAAGCCAGGGAGGAAATCCACTAAAATAGTGTTAGTTCGAAGATCTAACAGCCACTGTTTACAACCTTCTCACCTAACCACTACCCGTGCAACCTCTACCTAAGAGCCACTCTTAGATATGAGAACCCCTCTCACTCCCTCTCAATCACACTCCCGTGTTTACAATTAAATCAAATACACACCAGAGATTGCTCTCTGAACAATAGAGATCAACTCTACACAAACTATAGAGATCAACTCTACACAAACTATAGAGATCAACTCTACACACTCAGGTCCAACACTTGATGTTAGGATAACATCAAGGTGGCTCACAAAACACTCAAGTCCCAAAACTCACAAAATAACTCTGCAATCCCGGACTTGGTAGAAAACTCGTGCAGCCTTCATGTTTATATAGCAGTGTGCGTATCTGGGCTGCAACAACTTGCGCTGGATAAGATCTATCATTCTCCTGAAAATCTGCACTTAAAGATCTAAAAGATAAAGTTTGATCTTTTAGTTTTTATCTTTAATCTTTAATCCCTGAACGAAACTATTCAAGTTTGTAATTCAAACTTTAATTATCTTTTAATTCGTTCCTAAAGATTATAGCGCCTAATCTGTTGCTAACTGCACATTAATCTGTTAAAGATATAACAGATTTATGTGTCCAGTATTTTCGGGCAGGATGTCCTGGACATTGTATCCGACATCGTGGATCCTGCAGCTTCAATTCTTCATTTGACATTTTATCTTGCCTTGTGCATTGTGCAGCCCGATCTGATTCCTTGACATAACGTTGGACATCATGTGCAGCAACTCCAGCTTTCCTTCATTGTCTAAGTGCTTATGTTTTAACAAAATTTTAGCCAATCTTTTAAAACTCAGTAGAGCTAAGCACTAACAATCTCCCCCTTTGGCAAATTTTGTCTAAAACATACTTAGACACTTCCTGAGCAGGTACGAGCAGTTATGCAAGTGGGATCAGCAACTTTCATTATCAGAGTAATCAAGCACAGCGGTATCTGTAGTGGCGACAGCAAAATTCTGCAAGTTGCAAGTCGTTTCCAGGATGTCAAGACATCTCACGTGACATCAGCTTTCTGCTCCCCCTGTCTCCATGCTCTTACTGCTGTGAAGCAGTTCACTGCAGCATCTTCTATCAGCTACTAGTCTTTTCCAGGATGTCAAGACATCTCATGTGACATCAGCTTTCTGCTCCCCCTGTCTCCATGCTCTTACTGCAGCATCTTCTATCAGCTACTAGTAGTTACAGTAGCTTACATCAGTCATCATCAGCAGCAGCAGTCTCCCCCTCAAAATCATATACATACAACTCCCCCTCAAAATCATGAATCATGCATACATCGTATCCTACTACTCAAAATCATAAATCATGCATAATACTATTACTCCCCCTTTTTAGACAGAATTTGACAAAAGTAGAATGCATGCAAATATTACAGACCAATAGCAATCAATTGTTCAAAGGGACATGCCCCTATAGCTAGTAAGAGTAAAAAGCAAAAATAAAGGTCTGATGATCATGGGGTGGCATCAGAATCATCATCTGATTCTGTATCCTCTGCTGCATCTTCTTCTTCCTCAGCTGCTTCTTCTTCTTCCTCAGCTGCTTCTTCTTCTTCCTCAGCTGCTTCTCCATCATCAATGCCACTTTCTGAGAGTCTTTTGATCAGCCGTTCCAGCTCCATTTTCTTCTCTGTGGTGGCTTTGATGGTTGCCTCCAGCACCTTGCATGTGTCCTTGAGTTCAGCAATCAAAGCATCCTTGGACACAGCACCTGAAGCAGCAGCTTTCCCTGATGTCGAGACAATGTCTGGGACATGTGTCCCCTCAAACAGTTTGTAATGCAGGGATAGAGGAGATTCTCTCTTCTTCACAGAGTCAATGTTGTTTAAGATATTGGGATGTTGACTCAACATAATGCCACACAATACAGTTGGGAAGGCAATGGGTAATTTGACAGCAAAAGATTCTGAATGCTTAACAGTTTGATCAAAAATATAGTTTCCAAAATTAAATTTGGACTTGGTTCCAACAGCATACAGAAATTTACCCAAACCTGTGGCAACAGTGGAAGTATGATTGGTGGGTACCCAGTTTGCAGCGCCAATCCTATGCAGGATTGCATATTTCACACTTAGCTTCCCTGCAGAAAGCTTCCCTTTCTTTGGCCAATGCTGGACTTGTTTGGCAGTGATTTCCTTGGCAATCTGATGCTCAGAAACATCAATATCCACCACTCCTTCAGTTGGTCTGCCCAGGTATTTGTTGATTACAGCAGGGGAGAATCTAACACATTTTCCTCTGACAAACACTTTCTGATACTCATCACTCTTTCTGTTTGTTATGTCAGAGGGAATGTTGACAATGAATTCCCTGACTAGACTTTCATAGCAATCTCCCAACTTGGTGACAGTTTTCAGCAGTCCAGCAGCCTTGATGAGGTCCATGATCTCCTTGCAATCCAAGGCATCTCTTCCCAGTTCTCTTTCTAAAGCAAGTCTGCGTTGATATACAAATTTCCACCTTTCAACATTGCCAATGGAGTGGAATGAAATGTTGTCCAATGGGGCATCAGGGACATTTCCAGGCACCTTTTTCCCTGATTTCTTCACTCTCTTGATGTCGGGAACATCTAGTTCGACATCATCATCAGAATCAGATGAGGAAATTTCTTTCCTCTTCTTGGAAGGGATTGCAACTTTGCTCCATCTGGAGGTGGTAGGAGTGATTGGTGTGCTCTTCTTCTGTGCAATAGTTTTGATTCGTCCAGACCTAGTGATGGGGGTTTTCCCTTTCTGCTTTGTAATCTTTCTGCAATGCCAGGTGCCAACTGTTTGGCAATGGGTTCCTCATCAGATTCTACTTCTTCTAGGTCAATGAGGTCACCTGGAGCAGGTTCTGGTGCCCTTGGTGCAGGGGTCTCCTCTGTGGCTTGATCCTCTTCCTCTGTTGATTCCTCTTTACTGGATGAAGAGAGGACTTCAGCATTTGGGGTGGAAGATGTTGGAACATCTTTATCAGCATCAGGGACAGAAGCATTTTTCAAAATGTTATTCACAAGACTGCGGATCTTCTTATCCATCTCCGTGTCTACTTCCCTAGGATTTGTTTCAAGGCTAGGGTTTTCAGAAATCTTCACTCCCTGTTGTCTTTTGGGGACCAGTTTCTCAGGAACAGGGGCTGGACCAGGAATCATTTGTATGGGTTGGATATTGAATTCAGGTTGTTCCTGGTTTGATGGTGCTTTGGTGGATGACGGAGATGATGGTACAGAGGGTGAACCAGGAGCTGAAGTTTCTTTTGGTGAGGTAGCCATGGAGAAGCAGAGCCTTTGGTGTGGTTTCGTGAATCTCTGAGAGGTGTTGGGGAATGCTGATGAAAACGAGATTACCACGAAAATATGAGTTTGAATGAGGAATGTAGAGGGACGTGTGAAGCAACGGTCGAATTTGTTTTGGCCCAGTAGTGAACGCGCTATTAACGTTTGAGCACGTTCAGATAAAAGTAATTGCTATAAATCCTCTAGCAGACAAATGCCCAGCTTGCCCCTCAGTTTTTCAAACTGATTTGCATCCAATGCCTTTGTGAAAATATCTGCTATTTGTTCCTCAGTGTCAACATGCTCCAGTGTGATAACTTTATCATCAACAAGATCTCTAATATAGTGATGTCTAATGTCAATGTGCTTGGTTCTGCTGTGTTGAACAGGATTTTTAGAAATATTAATAGCACTCAAGTTGTCACAGTACAATGTCATGACATCTTGTTCGACATTGTACTCCTTGAGCATCTGCTTCATCCAAACTAGTTGTGAACAGCTGCTTCCTGCTGCAATATACTCTGCTTCTGCAGTAGATAGGGACACACAGTTCTGCTTCTTGCTGAACCATGAAATAAGATTGGTTCCCAAATAGAAACATCCACCAGAAGTGCTTTTTCTGTCATCTGCACTTCCAGCCCAATCAGCATCACAATACCCAACCAGCATTGAATCTGAACAATGACAGTACATAATCCCATAGTCACTGGTGCCATTTTCATCCTTTGACAGCTTCAAGTGAGTAGGTGCAGGTGTTCTTTTATGGCTGGCATTTTCCATCCCAAACTTCTTGACAATGTTCTTTGCATACTTGCTTTGTGAGAGGAATATGGAGTCTTCCATCTGCTTCACTTGGAGTCCCAGAAAATAAGTCAGCTCTCCAACAAGACTCATCTCAAATTCAGATTGCATCTGTTGGACAAAATGTCGAAGCATCTCATTCGACATCCCTCCAAACACAATGTTATCAACATATATCTGTACTATCATCAAGTTATCAGCATCTTGTTTGACAAAGAGAGTCTTGTCAATTCCTCCCTTCCTATACCCTTGCTGAGTAAGAAACTCTGTTAGCCTTTCATACCAAGCTCTTGGAGCTTGCTTCAATCCATAGAGAGCCTTCTTGAGCCTGTATACATGATCTGGATGAGTTGGATCTACAAATCCCTTTGGCTGCTCCACATAGGCTTCTTCATTCAGGTATCCATTCAGAAACGCGCTCTTCACATCCATCTGGTACAGCTTGAATTTGAGGATGCAAGCTACACCAAGTAACAATCTGATGGACTCAAGTCTAGCAACAGGGGCGAAAGTTTCATCAAAGTCTACACCTTCAATCTGAGTGTAGCCTTGAGCAACAAGTCTGGCCTTGTTTCTGGTTATAACACCTTCTTCATTGGTTTTGTTCTTGAAGATCCACTTGGTGCCAATCACATTAGTTCCCTCGGGTCTAGGAACTAGCTCCCAAACTTCATTCCTTTTGAATTGCTCCAATTCTTCTTGCATAGCATTGATCCAGAACTCATCAGTCAGTGCCTCTTTCACATTCTTGGGCTCAATTTTGGAGACAAAACATGAATTGGAGACAATCTCAATCTCCCTTGATCTTGTAGTGACTCCTCTGTTTGGATCTCCTATAATCAGCTCCTTGGGGTGCATCTTCTGGATTCTAATGGAGGGACTCTTGTCAGGTTTATTGATGTTTGGTTCATCTGTAGCAGAATCAGAGTTTTCTGCATTTTCTGCACTTTTAGCTGTATCTGCTACATTGTCTCCCGATGTTCTGACATCTTCTTCGACATCCTTCTTTCTTGCTGGAGTTAGATCATCAACAACCACATTGATGGATTCCATCACAGTTCTGGTTCTGGAATTGAATACTCTATATGCTCTGCTGTTTGTAGAGTATCCCAGGAATATCCCTGCATCACTCTTGGGATCCATCTTTCTCCTTTGCTCTCTATCTGCCAAAATGTAACATGGACTTCCAAAGATGTGGAAGTGCTTGACAGTTGGCTTCCTCCCTTTCCAGATTTCATACAGTGTGGTTGGAGTCCCTCTTCTAAGTGTGACTCTGTTGTGGATGTAGCATGCTGTGTTCATGGCTTCAGCCCAGAGATTATAGGGAAGTTCTTTGGCATGAAGCATGACCCTAGCAGCTTCTTGCAAAGTCCTGTTTTTCCTTTCAACTATGCCATTTTGTTGTGGTGTAATGGCTGCAGAGAACTCATGAGTGATGCCTTCAGATGTGCAGTATTCAGTAAACTTGCTGTTTTCAAATTCTCTTCCATGGTCACTCCTGATTCTCTTGATGACACAGTCTTTTTCTCTTTGAAGTCTTAGACTCAACTCTTTGAATACTTCAAAGGTGTCTGATTTTTCTCTGATAAAGTTGACCCAGGTAAATCTGGAGAAATCATCCACAACAACATAGGCATACCTCTTTCCTCCAAGGCTTTCAACTTGCATAGGCCCCATCAAGTCCATGTGAAGTAGTTCCAGCACCCTGGAAGTGGTCTGATGTTGAAGCTTCTGGTGGGACATCTTGACTTGCTTTCCAATCTGACATTCACCACAGATTCTGCCTTCTTCTATCTTCAGATTTGGAATGCCTCTAACAGCACCTTTGTCAATGATTTTCTTCATGCCCCTTAAGTGCAGATGTCCAAATCTTTGATGCCATATTTTGACTTCATCTTCTTTGGAGAATAGACATGTGGAGGAGTAACTGGTTTCTTGAGGTGTCCATAGGTAACAGTTGTCCTTTGATCTGCTGCCCTTCATTAGAACTTCACTCTTCTCATTTGTCACCAAGCATTCTGACTTTGTGAAGTTTACATTGAATCCTTCATCACACAGCTGATTGATGCTGATCAAGTTTGCAGTCAGTCCCTTCACCAGCAGTACTTTGTCCAGACTAGGAAGTCCATCATGGACTAGCTTTCCCATTCCAGTGATCTTTCCTTTAGAACCATCTCCAAATGTCACATAGCTAGTGGAGCAAGGTTCAATGTTCACCAGGAATTCTTTGACTCCTGTCATGTGTCTGGAACAGCCGCTATCTAGGTACCAATCTTCTTTAGCTGATGCTCTAAGTGAAGTATGAACAACAAGACTAACAGTCTTGTGTTTTGGAACCCACATCATCTTCCTTCCACTGCTGCTCCCTTGAGTTCCATGATGTGGATGGCCATGTAAATGATAGCAAAAGGGCTTTATGTGACCATACCTGCCACAGTAGTGACACCTCCACTTCTTTCTTTTGCTCCTTTTCTGCTGCGTTCCATGATGTCGAGACCGATGTTGTGACATCGTGGCTCCAGTGCTGTTTTTGGCAGAAACAAATTCTGTCATGGTTGTTATGCCAGCAGATTTATGATTAAATCCAAGTCCTCTCTGGTTTCCAACATTCTTCCCAAGCTGTAGCACCTCATCTAGCATATCTGAGCCTTTATTCAGCATCTTTATTGATTTTGTCATGTTTTCCAGTTTAGAGTTCAGAAAACCAATTTCTCCTTTAAGTTCAGAGATTTCCTCTTCATGTGCCTCCTTCTCAGCCTCTAGATTTGCAATGACCTTCTTCAGTTGTGCTTCTTGCTGAAGAATCTTCTCACTTTTGATGCATAGTTCTCTATAGGATATAGCAAGCTCATCAAAAGTGATTTCACTATCTGTATCGCTTGAATCTTCAGCAGATTCAAATCTCCCAGTGAGTGCATTCACATCTCTGTCAGAATCACTTTCTTGTTCACTCTCTGTATCATCAGACCGACATACAGAAAGTCCTTTCCTCTGCTTCTTGAGATGAGTGGGACATTCAGCTTTGATGTGTCCAAAGCCTTCACACCCACGGCATTGAATTCCTTTGCTGTGACTGGGCTTTTCATCTGACCTTTTCTGGTATTCACTACCTTTCCTGATGTCGAAAGGGATGTTTCGGACATGTGGTTTCTGCCTCCTGTCCATTCTGTTCAGCACTTTGTTGACCTATTTTCCAAGGAGCACAACTGCGTTAGTCAGCCCTTCATCAGTATCCAGGTCATACTCATCTTCTTCTCCTTCATCATTGGACACGAACGCCAGGTTCTTGCTCTTCTTTTCAGTCCTATCCGAGAGTCCTAGCTCAAAGGTTTGAAGGGAACCAATGAGTTCATCTACTCTCATGTTGCAAATGTCTTGGGCCTCCTCTATTGCAGTGACTTTCATGTCAAATCTCTTAGGCAAGGATCTGAGGATCTTTCTCACCAGCTTTTCATCTGTCATCCTTTCTCCCAAGGCAGTGCAAGCATTGGCAATTTCAAGAATGTTCATGTGGAAGTCATGAATACATTCTTCCTCCTTCATCTTCAGATTTTCGAATTTTGTAGCCAATAGTTGCAATCTGGACATCTTCACTTTGGAGGTTCCTTCATGAGTGGTTTTCAGGATCTCCCATGCATCCTTGGCCACTGTGCATGTGTTGATCAGTCTGAAGATATTCTTGTCAACTCCATTGAATAGAGCATTCAAGGCTTTGGAGTTTCCAAGTGCCAATTCGTCTTCTTCTTTTGTCCAGTCTTCTTCTGGCTTCAATTCATTAGTGGGCTTTCCTTCTGTGTCCAGCATCTTGGGATGTTCCCAGCCTTTGATGACAGCTTTCCAGGTTCTGCTATCCAGTGATTTGAGGAAGGCCACCATCCTTGCTTTCCAGTATTCATAGTTGGTTCCATCCAGAATGGGTGGTCTGTTCACTGGTCCTCCTTCTTTCTCCATGTTCATCAGAATTTATCTCCCTAGATCTCACTCAGTGATTTAGAGTGCCAGCTCTGATACCAATTGAAATTCTGATACTGGGGACAGATGTCGTACCGGATGTCACGACATCACGCTTCAGAACATGCAGATTGTATTTGACTGTATGAACAGATTAAACAAGTAAATAACACAAGAGAATTGTTAACCCAGTTCGGTGCAACCTCACCTACATCTGGGGGCTACCAAGCCAGGGAGGAAATCCACTAAAATAGTGTTAGTTCGAAGATCTAACAGCCACTGTTTACAACCTTCTCACCTAACCACTACCCGTGCAACCTCTACCTAAGAGCCACTCTTAGATATGAGAACCCCTCTCACTCCCTCTCAATCACACTCCCGTGTTTACAATTAAATCAAATACACACCAGAGATTGCTCTCTGAACAATAGAGATCAACTCTACACAAACTATAGAGATCAACTCTACACAAACTATAGAGATCAACTCTACACACTCAGGTCCAACACTTGATGTTAGGATAACATCAAGGTGGCTCACAAAACACTCAAGTCCCAAAACTCACAAAATAACTCTGCAATCCCGGACTTGGTAGAAAACTCGTGCAGCCTTCATGTTTATATAGCAGTGTGCGTATCTGGGCTGCAACAACTTGCGCTGGATAAGATCTATCATTCTCCTGAAAATCTGCACTTAAAGATCTAAAAGATAAAGTTTGATCTTTTAGTTTTTATCTTTAATCTTTAATCCCTGAACGAACTATTCAAGTTTGTAATTCGAACTTTAATTATCTTTTAAGTCGTTCCTAAAGATAGATCGCCAAATCTGTTGCTAACTGCACATTAATCTGTTAAAAATATAACAGATTTATGTGTCCAGTATTTTCGGGCAGGATGTCCTGGACATTGTATCCGACATCGTGGATCCTGCAGCTTCAATTCTTCATTTGACATTTTATCTTGCCTTGTGCATTGTGCAGCCCGATCTGATTCCTTGACATAACGTTGGACATCATGTGCAGCAACTCCAGCTTTCCTTCATTGTCTAAGTGCTTATGTTTTAACAAAATTTTAGCCAATCTTTTAAAACTCAGTAGAGCTAAGCACTAACAGGACCATTTTCCCCTGTCATTCATTGACCAGATGCTTGAACATCTGGCAGGTAAATCTCACTACTGTTTCCTTGATGGTTTTTATGGTTATATGCAAATCACTATTGCTCCTGAGGATCAGGAAAAGACCACATTCACCTGTCCCTTCGACACTTTTTCCTATAGGAGGATGCCTTTCGGCCTGTGCAATGCCCCTGGTACCTTCCAGCGGTGCATGATTAGTATTATTAGTGATTTTTTAGAAAATTGCATAGAGGTGTTTATGGATGATTTCACTGTATATGGATCCTCTTTTGATGTTTGTTTAGATAGTCTGGAAAAGGTTTTGAATAGATGCATTGAAACTAACCTTGTTCTAAATTTTGAAAAATGTCATTTTATGGTTGAGCAGGGTATAGTTTTAGGCCACATTATTTCCAATAAGGGAATTGAAGTAGATCCTGCAAAACTTTCTGTTATTTCACAATTTCCTTACACCTCTTGCATGTGAGAGGTGCGATCTTTTCTTGGTCATGCAGGATTCTGCTGGCGCTTTATAAGAGATTTTAGCAAGGTAGCCCTTCCACTATCCAACTTGTTGCAAAAGGAGGTGGAGTTTGAATTTAATGATAATTGCAAAGAGGCTTTTGATTGCCTCAAAAAAGCACTGACTACCACCCCCATCATCCAGGCACCTGACTGGATAACCCCTTTTGAGCTTATGTGTGATGCATCAAATTATGCATTGGGGGCTGTCCTTGCTCAGAAAATTGATAAATTGTCTAGAGTGATATATTATGCTTCTAGGGCTTTAGATGTTGTCCAAGCGAATTATACTACTACTAAGAAAAAGCTACAAGCCATAGTTTTTGCTATTGAAAAATTTCGTTCTTATTTGCTTGGTACTCGCATTATTGTTTATACTGACCATGCAGCTCTAAAGTACTTGTTGAAGAAGGCTGATTCAAAGCCTAGATTGATCTGATGGATGCTCTGGCTCCAAGAGTTTGACTTGGAGATCTGTGATAGGAGCGGAGTACAAAATTTATTTGTTGATCATTTGAGTCGGATGAACGTGTGTCTGATGAGGATTCACCCATTCGGGATGATTTCCCAGATGATCATTTGTATATACTGTATAGTATTTCTGATTCTCTTTCTATTCCCTGGTTTGCTAACATTGTCAATTATTTAGTTGCTCCTGTTTTTCCTCCCTTAGCATCTACAGCTCAAAAAGATAAAATTAAAAGTGATGCTAAGCATTTTATTTGGGGTGACCCCTACTTGTGGAAATTGTGCAATGATCAGGTCATTAGACGATGTATTCCAGATCATGAGACTAATTCAGTCCTGCGGTTCTGTCATTCTTCCGTACCGGGAGGTCATCTGGGTGTTCAAAGGACAGCTCGCAAAGTGCTTGACTGTGGCTTTTATTGGCCCACCATCTTTAAATATGCGTGGAAGATTTGTAGCACTTGTGAGCAGTGTCAAAGAGCAGGAAGTGCACTTACATGGCGACAACAAATGCCTCAACAACCTATGCTATTCTGTGAGGTGTTTGATGTCTGGGGCATAGATTTCATGGGCCCTTTTCCTGTCTCTTTTGGTTATGTTTACATTCTCCTTGCAATTGATAATGTTTCAAAATGGGTGGAAGCCTAGCCCACTAGAACTAATGATGCTAAGGTTGTTGCAAATTTTGTCAGATCTAATTTGTTTTGCATGTTTGGAGTACCTAAAGCAATCATTAGTGATCAAGGAACCCATTTTTGCAACAAATCAATGCATGCCTTGCTTAAAAAGTACGGGGTTGTACACAGGGTATCCACACCATACCACCCCCAAACCAATGGACAGGCAGAAATTTCTAACAGGGAGATCAAGAGAATTTTAGAGAAGATTGTGCAGCCAAGCAGGAAAGATTGGAGTACCAGGCTTGATGATGCTCTTTGGGCACATTGGACTGCCTACAAAGAACCCATAGGAATGTCTTCTTATCGGGTTGTCTTTGGAAAGGCATGTCATCTTCCAGTGGAGATTGAGCACAAAGCATACTAGGCAGTGAAGACCTGCAACCTCTCTATGGATCAAGCGGGTGAGGAAAGAAAGTTGCAACTGAGTGAGTTAGATGAGATCCTCCTAGAAGCGTATGATAATGCCAAGTTCTACAAAGAAAAGACCAAGAAGTTCCATGATAGCATGATAATTAAGAAGGACTTCATGGTTGGGCAAAAAGTGTTATGGTATAATTTTAGGCTTGGACTCATGAGTGTTAAGTTGAGGTCTAAGTGGATTGGTCCTTTTGTTGTTACTAATGTTTTTCCTTATGGTACAGTTGAGATCAAAAGCGACTCCATAAACAAGAGCTTCAAGGTCAATGGACACCGACTTAAGCCATTCCTCACAAACCCTTCTTTAGTGGACGTAGTTGATGGAAGCTTGCTTGTGGAGCTTCTATGGAGGCTAGATCTTTGAGCTTCGATGAGGTCCTTCAATGGTGATTTTACACCATGGAGATGCAGCGGAAGACAAAGGAGAAGAGGAGAGGGGAGGCACCATCCACTAGGGAATAAGCCAAGGGAGAAGGAGCTTCACCACCAAGAATTGCCTTGGATAAGAAGCTTGAAGAGGATGCTTTAATGGAGGAAAAGAAAGAGGGAGAGAAAGAGAGAGGGGGAAGCACGAAATTGAAGGAAGAAAAAGGGAGAGAAGTTGAACTTTGAGTTGTGTCTCACAAGACTCTCATTCATCAAAGTTACAACAAGTGTTATTCATGCTTCTATTTATAGACTAGGTAGCTTCCTTGAGAAGCTTTCTTAAGAAAACTTCCTTAAGAAGCTAGAGCTTAGCTACACACACCCATCTAAAAACTAAGCTCACCTCCTTGACAAAATACATGAAAATACAAAAAAAAGTCCCTACTACAAAGACTACCCAAAATGCCCTCAAATACAAGGCTAAAACCCTATACTACAAGAATGGCCAAAATACAAGGCCCAAAAGAAGGAAAAACCTATTCTAATATTTACATAGATAAGCGAGCTCATACTTAGCCCATGGGCCCGAAATCTACCCTAAGGCTCATGAGAACCCTAGGGCCTTCCCTTGGATCTCTGGCCCAATTTACTTGGAGTCTTCTATCCAATGCCCTTTGTAGAAGCAAATGCCTTTGGTGTTTTGATGATGATCATGATGATTTGATGCAAATGATGCAAATGGGCTTTTCAAGTTTATATTCAAGACAATGATTCAAAAATACAAGCCACAACATCAAGATGATCACTAGTATTTTAGGAAGGGAATTCCTAATTGATATAGCAAAAGGTTTGGCCAAGTAATTTAAGTTAAAAAGTGTTTTTCAAGATATTTACTCTCTGGTAATCGATTACCAGAGGATGTAATCGATTACCAGTGGCCAAAAATGCTTTACAACAGCTACTAAATATTTGAATTCAAATTTTAGGTTGTGTAATCGATTACACAATATTGGTAATCGATTACCAGCAGTTAATAAACGTTTTAATTCAAATTTTAAAAGCTGTAATCGATTACACAAATCCTGTAATCGATTACCAGACAAGATTTTCAGAAAAATGTTTCTAAGAGTCACAACTTCTCAAAAGGTTTTTACATGACCACCAATGGTCTATATATATGTGACTTAGAACACGAATTTCCTGAGAGTTTTTTTTAGAACAACAAGTGTTTATTCTCTCAAAGAGCAAAATTGTTTTATCGTCTTAAGAATTCCTTGGCCAATCCACTTGCAATTCATTAAGGAATCATTTGAGTGCTCAAATTGTAAAATCTATCTCTTTCAAGAGAGATTCATTCTTCTTCTCTTTCTAATTCTATAAGGGATTAAGAGACCGAGGGTCTCTTGTTGTAAAAGAATTCTGAACACAAAGGAAGGATTGTCCTTGTGTGTTCAGAACTTGTAAAAGATTTTACAAGATAGTGGAACTCTCAAGTGGGTTGCTTGGGGACTGGACGTAGGCACAAGGGTATGGCCGAACCAGTATAAATATGAGTTTGCACTTTCTCTTCCCTTAAACTCTTTTATTTATTATTTTTTTATATTTATATTCATATTGTTCTATTTGAATCAATATTTAAGAAGTTCATTGTTAAGGTAATTTGTAACTTGAATAGAAAGTGAAATAGAATTTTAATTGGGGAAATAATTTGTAATATCTTAATTCAACCCCCCCTTCTTAAGATATCTGAGGCCACTTGTCTAGCACCCTTACGAGGTAGGATTGCATCATTCCCTCCACCTTGGAAAGGATTTGACCTCAAATCTCGAGGTTCTTCATACTCTGGGCTCCTTCCCTCAACACCTGTAAAAAAAACGAAAACATATGTATTAGTGGTGTTTGGTATGTTGAAGTAAGGTAAGGTCTGAAAACCCATTTCCTGGGCATCTTCCCATGAAGGAACATGGTTCCTCACCAAGTCAATGAGTGGTGCTACAAGTATAGAAAAATATGGGACAAATCTTTTGTAAAAGTTTGTTAAGTCATGGAAGCCCCAAATTTTTCTTATACTTGGTGGAGTGGGCCACTTAGGAATTACCTTTATTCTCTTAGGGTCCGTGGGAACCCCTTGATCACTATTTAAAAAAATAAGAAAAGTAATGCAAGAAAATGTACCTTTTTCTGTATTTTGGTGTTGATTATTCCTACAAAAAAGTATGACAAACCTAAGGTATCCCATATGAGCACCTAGGTTTGTATTAAAACCAAAAATAAGAACAAACCTACCTAGTGAGTCCCTATGTACACGAATTATGACGATGTTGGGTGCATGAGTGATTTTACAAAAGAGGGTTGCAACACTCAACACATTCATCATATCACTTATTTTAGGGATTTGGTGTCTAATAATACCCATTTTGGGCACCAACAAAGCACAAGGATTTAAGCTCTTACGAACCAAACCCTCATCCAACAACTTCTTTACTTGAGGAATAACCTCAAGCCCAAGAGGTGTGGAAATGCTAGCAAGTGTCTTTTTACAAAAGAGAAAATGTGGAGGTTGTCTAAGAGGGAAAGTTTCTTTAATGTTTGTCTTTATTGTAAAATGAGTTTCCTTCTTAGCTAACCTCTTGGAGGAGACACTTACCTCCTTACACTTCTCTTTAACCACTAATGGTTGTCCATCTTCTTGGGGGTAGATTTCTACACTAGATTCTTCCCCTTTTGCTTCTTCACTTTCACTAGAGGAAGGTGAAGTAGTAGCCTCATCTTGGCTACTATAAATGTCTTGGTCCCTCATAATCATGGTTTTTGTGGTGGGGCATTGAGAAGTAATGTGTCCTCTTCCAAGACATTTAAAGCACTTTATAGAGCTAGTTTTCTCTTGCATACTAGCCTTAAGGGCTTGCTTTTCTATTGTATTCCCCTTACCATCTTTGGGCTTAGAAGGTGTCACCCCTAAGATGCCTTGACCTTGGTATTTCTTTGGATAAGAGTGAGAGCCATAAGATTTTGACGTAGACTTCTTTTTAAGTTGTTGCTCTACCCTTATTTCCAAAACTAAGTTAGCCTCTACATTGTCCTTCCCATGGAAGTATGGGAGGTTAATGTGAGCCTCTTGAGGCTTTCTTTCCTTTTCTCTTCTATGGGAGTGAGGTCTAAGATGTGACCTATGCATTCCTTCGTAATAGTCACGAAGTTCTTCACTTAGGCTCTTGCAAGAATTATGACTACTATAGGAGGCATGTTTTTCTCTTTTCATTTCTTTCATTATTTTTCTTCTTTCTTCCTCTCTTATTTTCTTTCTTTCATCTTGACTTATTTCTTCCACTCTTTTTTTCCTTTTTCTTTTCTCTCTTGTTTTTCTTTCCATAACTTGAGGGAACTCAACTCATCTAAGATTCTAGATAAAGGGTCTTTATGACTAGTACCCTCGCCATTAACACTAGATGAATGATGACTCATGTTGGTTCCTAAGTTGTGGTTCTTTCTTGTTGGAGGTTTGAAAACAAAAGGTAAAAGAAACTATGGTTGAAACTAGCCAAAATAAACACTAAAAGAGGTGTGAAAGATAAGGTAAAAAAACTAATTGGTAAAAGGAAAGCTATCTAGGTGGTTTGACAATGGAAGGTAAAGGAAATAAGCTATGAAAGTAAGCAAGAAATGTAAACTAGGAGAATCCTAAGAGTGTTTGGATGACCACATTCAAGGTTCCCAACAAAACACTCACTATCCTAAGGAAAAATTGCCTAAAATTATTACACACAAATGGAAGTTTGGTAACCTATTGGAGGCTCCCAACACACTTCCAGTGAAAGACCTTTTTGTTACAAAACTTGAAAGCAATGAAGGTAAGTAAATTGCAAATTACAAAACGATCCTCAATTTTGGTGGTTGTTCTCTCTTTGGTGATTCACTCAATTTGGAGTGCTTCTTAGTCCAATAGCTCTTAAGGTGGTTGGCCCCTTTCTTCTTAACTCAAATTCTTCAAGGGATGGCACCAATCCTCCTTCCAATTCCCTATATGGCAACCCACAAACAAGGAAACAAAGAGACAAGCAATAACCAAAGACCAAAAAAATGAAATGAAAGCTAAACCAATGGAGTTTTAACAAGACAAATTTTTTCAAGGATTACTCAACAATTAAAGCAATGAAAAGGACATAGAAGCAAGCTAGGACTCAAAGAGAAACTTAGAATGGCTCTAGAGTAGAGTATAAAAAACTGAAAAAAAGACTCAACAAACCTGTAGCTTTGGAACTTGTTTTCACACTAATTTTCACTTGAAATTTAGGAACTAAGATTAGCATAAAATAGGCACCAATTATAGAATAAATTTTGAACCAAAACAACAAGCACACTTCCCTTTCACCTTTTTTTTTCTGGATACTGTTTTTTTTTTTTCTGCCAACTTGTGTGATTTTTATTATTTTTTTATTTTAGCCAAATCACTTGTTTCTTTTTGTATAACTTTTCTCCGGATGTCTAGAAAATTCAGTAAAAATTTCAGCTCAAAATTCGAAGTAACCAATTCTCAGTAATTTTTACAAGTTTGTATATCCAAGCTGCCAGCACCAGCAATTTTTTTTAAGCATGGTATATTGATTGCCTTGGGCTTACTTTCAACCTTCCTATGTATGTTGAACTCACTAGGATTGTTTACCACAGTTTTATGAGTTCAATATTCACTTAGGATCAACATTTCAGCCAGCAATTCAATCACCAAAACTCAAATTCACAATAGACACAATCATAAGGAAACCTAAAAGTTCAAGAAAAGGTTCACAATCAAAGACTCTCTAAGAATTTTGCATGAACATGTTAAGGACTAATTAACATGAAAGATTTGACTCAAATCAAATAATAGGCTAACATAATTTCATACAGTCATGAACAAATGAGTTAGACAAAGAAACAAGAAAAATAAAATTCAGCACAACATAAGAAATCTTATGTGACAAGTTTCATGACTAGACATGACTTCTATGACAAAACTACAATAGGTGAACAAGTCACTCTAGATTTTTGAGTTTTTCTTCTACTTTAATATTTTTGTAAGAATTTTACGGTTTAGGTTTCAGCCACAAAAAATAACAAGACAAAACTAAAAGGAACCTAAACTCAACACAATTCATGGTTCAAGAACAAGAACAAGAAATTTGAACCATAGAAAATCAAATCTAGCTTTTATAGCAAGTTTAATCGGTGGAAACTCTAAAGAATCATGTTAACAAAATTTATCACAAGACATGTGAGGAGATACATGGAGAAAAATGAAGAAACAACAATGCAAGAAAAGGTAAAGCAAAACAATTAATGGAGGTTTAAGGAGCACCTACTTGAAGCTCTTGTGCTTTGATTACCACTTGATGGAAGCTTGCTTGTGGAGCTTCCATGGAGGCTGGATCTTTGAGCTTCAATGAGGTCCTTCAATGGTGATTTTACACCATGGAGATGCGGCGGAAGGCAAAGGAGAAGAGGAGAGGGGAGGCACCATCCACTAGGGAATAAGCCAAGGAAGAAGGAGCTTCAACACCAAGAATTGCCTTGGATAAGAAGCTTGAAGAGGATGCTTTAATGGAGGAAAAGAAAGAGGGAGAGAAAGAGAGAGGGGGGAGCACGGAATTGAAGGTAGAAAAAGGGAGAGAAGTTGAACTTTGAGTTGTGTCTCACAAGACTCTCATTCATCAAAGTTACAACAAGTGTTACACATGCTTCTATTTATAGACTAGGTAGCTTCCTTGAGAAGCTTTCTTAAGAAAACTTCCTTGAGAAGCTTCTTTGAGAAAACTTCCTTAAGAAGCTAGAGCTTAGCTACACACACCCATCTAAAAACTAAGCTCACCTCCTTGACAAAATACATGAAAATACAAAAAAAAGTCCCTACTACAAAGACTACCCAAATGCCCTCAAATACAAGGCTAAAACCCTATACTACAAGAATGGCCAAAATACAAGGCCCAAAAGAAGGAAAAACCTATTCTAATATTTACATAGATAAGCGGGCTCATACTTAGCCCATGGGCCCGAAATCTACCCTAAGGCTCATGAGAACCCTAGGGCCTTCCCTTGGATCCCTGGCCCAATTTACTTGGAGTCTTCTATTCAATGCCCTTACGAGGTAGGATTGCATCAGTAGTGGTGGAAGAGACTTCCTTACTCCACCCTACTCTTCCTCCACCATGACTTAGGGAGTTTTTCTTTTCCTATCTCCTTCTTTACTTTTATTACATTTGTCCGATTCTATTTGATGGTTTAATTGCTTTTAATCTTTTACTTGTGCTACATTGAGGACAATGTGTTGTTTAAGTATGGGGGAAGTGTTCTTTGGTTTTGCTAGTTTTTTTAGTTTAGTTAGTTTTGTTGGGTTTCTAGTTTAATATTTTAGGTCAATTCTATTTGCATGTACAACTTTGCATATTTTTCTTTGAATTATAAGATATGTTCAAGTAATGGGTAATTGTTTTGAAAATAAAAGTCGCTTGACATTTTGTGATTTGAAGTCCTTGTTTTTCCTCTACATGTCATGATAGTTTTGAAAGCTCAATTTGGAAGTGATAAGTTTACCTTTGTGAGAATTTGAGCCATCATCATAATCATTTGGTGTGTCATGCCCCATTGATTGCTTGCACAATAGCCTTGGCTTTATTCTTGTTGATGCTTCCTAATTCACATGCATATTTGGAAATGATTTAGGCAATTTTGTTCTTATAAGCCTCTAGCCAAATGGACTTACCTTGAATTAATCCCTTTGATAGCCCTTTGAGCCTATGTTTCCCTTTCTTTGTTTTGAAGCTCATTACAAGCCTTAAGTGAAAAACCATGATCTCACCTTAACCTTAAGGAATTTTGGAGCTTTGGAATTGTTTTGGGAATAAGTGTGGGGGGGTTTTGTTGGATAACATATTTCGTTGGCTATGCTTCATGATGTATTTTGGGCCCTACTTATGTACATTGTATATGGGTTAAATGTTGGACATGCTGCTGAATGATATGCTACTTCTCAAATGCTACTGTTAAAAAAATGCAAAAAAATAAAATTAGTTGAATCAATTCGAAAAAAAGAAAAAGAAAAGCAATAAAGTTGAGTGAATAAGATCTTAAATGGAAAAAGAATGACGAGACTCTTGGCTCTACTCTTTGCGTTTAAAATTTTATCTTTAGGTTTTCTTATTTTTTTTCTTAATACACTTATTCCCCATTGCTCCTCTATTCCTTTGGGATTTAGCTACTTATTCCATATTTTTCCATACCTTGTCCTTGGCCCCATTATAACCTTAAAAGACCTTTTGATCCTCATGTGCTTGTGTTTATGGGTTGATTGTCAATTTTAGAATCTTGCCAAGTTTATGTGGTGTTGGTTTTCATGGGTGCTTTGAGGGTAAATAGTAGCCTAGACACTTGAGAGATAGAGTGTATATCTTGTGAGGCTTTATCACTTTTCATTCTTGATCTGATTAACTATTTTACCATGATTGGGTTGCTTGGATGATTTTCACGAATTTCTTGACTCTTTGGATCTCTTCATGTTAGATGTTACCCATTTTTTGTCATTCCTTGAGATTCATTGAGAAGTATGTAACTGTTGTTGTGTCTGTTTGTTTCTCTTTAATGTCTCTAAATTTGTCCCTTGCTTTGTTTTTTTTTTTTTTTGATTTTGCCCAGGAGTGCAAAAGGCTAAGTGTGAGGGGATTTGATGTGTCATCATTTTCTCATATTTCTTAACCCTTTTTGTCACCATTTTAATTACTAATTGGCCTTAATTGTCAAATTAATTATGCAGTTTTATCGTTTGGGCCTACTGGATTAATTTTGTGTTTTAAATTTAATTTCAGGAGAAATATAAGCAGTTAGGCTTCAATCCAGAATTGGGCTTGGGCTTGAATTCATAATTGGGCTTGGACTTGAAGAGAGCAGACTATTTTATTCTACCAAATTTTATCTTATCTAGATATTATTTAGATTTGATCTCATCTAGATATTATTTCATCTAGATTTTATCTTATCTTATCTTATCTAGATTTTATCTTATCTTATCTTATCTAGATTTTATTTTATTTATGGGCTTGGATTTAAAACAGATTTTTAAGCTTTGGGGCTGAAAACTATATAACAACACCAAGGTTCTAGTTTAGGCTCTCTTCTATTCTCTTCTCTCTCTCCTCTCCTCTCTCACTTTTTCGTTTTAGTTTTAGAGTGCTACTCTCAATTTGTTTTAGTTTCTTTTTCGTTTTGGAGAATAATTCTAGTTTTCTTCGTTTCTACTACAATTTCGTTTTCTATTGATTAATGGAAGGCTAAGTCTCCAGCGTTGTTTTCTCTTGAGGATCAAGCACAACTCTCTTTGAGGTTCTATTATTACTATTAAATTCTGATCAGTTTTTCCTCTTCACCAATTACTCTGTATTTGTTGCTATTAATTCATGCATGCTTAGTGCTTGATTAATTGTCTCTGCGCTTAATTTACGTTCAAGCTTAATGATCGTTTATGATTAATTGGTGTATGTGCTGCTTAATCACATAATGAATGCCTTATGTTAAATCTCGCTTAGTAATTTAATTTAGGGTTGGATTAAGTGGTTGAACTGATAAAGGATAAACTTTCGTAACCTAGGATAAGAGATTTGCTTGTAAATCAAGGGGAAGCAACGTGTTTTAATTCTGATATTTTCTTATTCACATCTATTCGCTGTTTAATTTACAAAAGCAAACAACCCCCCCCCCCCCAATTCGTTACTATTTTCCTATTATCTGTTATGAACGTTTGGTTGACCATTGCTCGTTGGGAGACGATCTAGGATCACTTCCTAGATACTGCACTTTTAATGTTTATTTGATTCGGGTACGACCTCGATCACTTTTGACAAAAGAATAAGAAGAAGAAGTTCAAGAAGATGTTCAAAGAGATTCAAAGGTTGTAAAAGAATATATGTAAAAGTTGTAAGTGTTGTTCTTGTAAATGCAAGTCAAGGTCTTGGTTTTATAGACTCTTCATGTCTGGTCAAGAAAACCATTGGAAGAGTTATGACCTTGAGCAAACCTGAAAACCATTGGAAGAGATACATCTTTTGATTTTTATTCAAAACTTGTCACTGGTAATCGATTACCAAAACCATGTAATCGATTACACAAAGCTTTTTATGAAAGGATATGACTCTTTACAATTGATTTTGAATTTCAACATTCAGATACACTGGTAATCGATTACCAATATCTTGTAATCGATTACACCATTTTGAAATCAATTGGAACGTTGCAAATTCAGTTAAAAGCTTTTGAAATCAAACTTTGCTACTGGTAATCGATTACAGGAAACTGGTAATCGATTACCAGAGAGTAAAAACTCTGGTAACTTAGAAAATTTTGAGAAAAACTCTTTTGAAAAACAAAATTGTGCTATGTTTGTTTTTTTTTAAAATATTTTCAATACTTCCCTTATGAAGTCTTCTTGATTTCTTCTCTTGAATCTTGAATTCATCTTCTCTTGAATCTTGAAATCAAACTTCTCTTGATTCTTGAATCTTCTTGATTTCTTCTCATGAAATTTGAAATTAATCTTGATCTTGAACTTGTTGACTCAATCTTGAAATCATTCTTTGGGCTTTTTTTCATCATCTTTGTCATTATCAAAACTACTTGAATCAACTTGATTCATCATCATGAAGCTTGCTTCTACATTTTGTAGGGGTATATCGCCAACTGCTTGCCCTTCAGTGGCATATCTGAGGTGAGGCTTGAAATTGGCTAGATTGCGATGGGATATTTCATGTGTCTCCCCCATGGGTTGAGAGACATATGCATGATCAGTTTGAGGTTGTTGGCTCTCAATGAGTATAGGAGTGGAGTTATTGACATTCTCATTGGGTGGAGTATAGTTCGAAGGCAAACCATATGGCGAGAAAACATGTTTGTTCTGGACTTGCACAAAATGAGGGCCGCCCGTATCTGAGGTTGGACGATTTATTAGGTTGAGGCCATATTGACCTCCATTATCTTCTTCATGCTAATCATGGCCTCCATCATTGTGGCCATCTGTTCTTTCATGGCCTCCATGTCGGCCTTTATCCACTCTTGCACCTCATCTACTTCAGCCATTACTCTAGCTCTAGCATGTGTTCAGTAAGGGTGTCGTAAAGTGCGTTCTTCCCTTTTGATAACAATGATTAAAGTTTGGTTTTTAGGGAAAGAATGCAATGAGCAATGCGACCAATGAAAAGCATGGATGTATGTGAATGATGCATTGTTCGTGCTTTATTGTGACTTTCTTTGTTTTGCAGAGGAAAATGCAAGGATCATGTATGAGCGAACATGAAAACAAAAGGTATGCCATTTGTAGAACAAAAAGTATGTTGAATGCATATGCATGATGATGCAATGCAAAAATGTAATGCTTGAATATGATAACTGGCAAATGCAGGAACAATATGTTCATTATGATGTCGTGAAGAAAGGCATGATGCAATCAAGGAATATGCCAGAGTGAGTTTTCTATGTGCCCCTAATTGAGGAATCTAATGGAAATGATCCAAAAGTCCCATTCTAGTGACAATTCCCAAGCGTGCTTTTATGTAACCTTACTGGCTTCTACAGATATCATCCTCTTAGGTAATACATTGTGGCGATAGGGACTATCAGTGACAACACATCACTAAAAGAGGAAAACTCTAGATGAGGCTTCACTGTCATCAAGCGAGTTGGAGACCCAGTGATGTGCCATTATTTTCTCTCATTTCTTAACCCTTTTTGCACCATTTTAATTACTAATTAGTCTTAATTGTCAAATTAATTAGGCAATTTTATTATTTGGGCCCATTCAGCTAATTTGATGTTTTTAATCTAATTTCAGGAATTAATGAAGCATTGGGCTTGAATCCAAAATTGGGCTTGGACTTGAAGAGGGCAGACTATTTTATTCTACAAAACTTTATCTTATCTAGACTTCAGACTTTATCTTATCTAGATATTATTTAGATTTGATCTCATCTAGATATTATTTCATCTAGATCTTATCTTATCTTATCTTATATAGATTTTATTTTATTTTATTTATGGGCTTGGATTTAAAACAGATTTGTAAGCTTTGGGGCTGGAAAACTATATAACAGCATCAAGGTTCTAGTTTAGGCTCTCTTCTCTCTTCTCTCCTCTTCTCTCTCTCTTTTTTGTTTTAGTTTTAGAGTGCTACTCTCTTTTTCGTTTTGGTAACTTTTCGTTTTAACAATAAAATTTCGTTTCTTGATTCAATCTACAAGTTCATTCTCTACTGATTAATGGAAGGCTAAGTCTCCAACATTGTTTTCTCTTGAGGATCAAGCACAGTTCTCTTTGAGGTTCTATTATTACTGTTAAATTATGTTCAGTTTTTACTCTTCACTAATTACTCTGAATTTGTTGCTATTAATTCATGCATGCTTAGTGCTTGATTAATTGTCTCTGCGCTTAATTTACGTTCATGCTTAATGATCGTTTATGAGTAATTGGTGTATGTGTTGCTTAATCACATAATGTATGCCTTATGTTAAATTTTGCTTAGTAATTTAATTTAGGGTTGGATTAAGTGGTTAAACTAATAAAGAATAAATTCTCGCAACCTAGGATAAGAGACTTGCTTGTGAATCAAGGGGAAGCAACGTATTTTAATTCTAATATTTTCTAATTCAATTTTACTCGCTATTTAATTTACAAAAGCAAATAACCCCCCTCCCCCCAATTCGTTACTGTTTTATTACTATCTATTATGAATGTTTGGTTGACTATTGCTCATTGGGAGACGACCTAGGATCACTTCCTAGATACTGCATTTTTAATGTTTATTTGATTCGGGTACGGCCTCGATCACCCAACATGACCACAAATTCACCTCCACTCCTTATGGCTCACATAGACCCGGGCATAGGGCCTGATATCTCAATGTGTGTGTGAGGTGTAGGTGTCATGTGTGTGTAGAAAAAGGGTATTTCTAACTAGGAATGTAATTGATAGACGAACACACCAAACACAACAACATAGCAAAGGTTATGTACAAATATGGACAAAAAACCAAAGATAAAATGGAAGGGAGAACATAAATAAAGAAGTCATGATGAGATGTTGCACACTGATTGATTGGCCTAACTCTGTAAAAACAGTCCCTAGTGGAGTCGTTGATGGAAGCTTGCTTGTGGAGCTTCTTTGGAGGCAGGATCTTTGAGCTTCAATGAGGTACTTTAATAGAGATTTTACACCATGGAGATGCAGTGGAAAACAAAGGAGAAGAGGTGAGAGGAGGCGCCATCCACTAGGGAATAAGCCATGGAAGAAGGAGCTTCACCACCAAGATGAGCCTTGGATAAGAAGCTTGGAGAGGATGCTTCAATGGAGAAAAAGAAAGAGGGAGAGAAAGAGAGAAGGGGGAGCACAAAATTGAAGGAAGAAAAAGGGAGAAAAGTTGAACTTTGAGTTGTGTCTCACAAGACTCTCATTCATCAAAGTTACAACAAGTGTTACACATGCTTCTTTTATAGACTAGGTAGATTCCTTAAGAAGCTTTCTTGAGAAAACTTCCTTGAGATGCTTCTTTGAGAAAACTTTTTTGAGAAGCTAGAGCTTAGCTACACACACCCCTCTCATAACTAAGCTCACCTCCGTGAGAAGCTTCCTTAAGAAGATTCCTAAAGAAGCTAGAGCTTAGCTACACATACTTCTCTAATAGCTAAGCTCACCTCCTTGAGATGAGAAGCTAGAGCTTAGCTACACACCCCCTATAATAGCTAAGCTCACCCCGATGAAAAAATACATGAAAATACAAAAAATAAAATCCCTACTACAAAGACTACTCAAAATGCCTCGAAATACAAGGCTAAAACCCTATACTACTAGAACGGCCAAAATACAAGGCCCAAACGAAGGAAAAACCTATTCTAATATTTACAAAGATAAGCGGGCTCGTACTTATCCCATGGACTCAAAATCTACCCTGATGCAATCTTACCCCCCAAGGGTATTGCATAGAAGACTCCAAGAGGCTTCGACTAGAGCTACTAAAGAAGGCCCTAGGGTTCTCATGAACCTTAGGGTAGATTTTTTAGCCCATGGGTCAAGGTTGGATCCATTCTTCTTTGTAAATGTTAGAATTGGTTTTTCCTTCTTTTGGGCCTTGTATTTTGGCCATTCTAGTAGTATAGGGTTTTAGCCTTGTATTTCAAGGCATTTTGAGTAGTCTTTGTAATATGGACTTTTTTTATATTTTCATGTATTTTGGCATGGGGGTGAGCTTAGCTATTATAGGGGGTGTGTGTAGCTAAGCTCTAGCTTCTTTAGGAATCTTCTCAAGGAAGCTTCTCAAGGAGGTGAACTTAGTTATTAGAGGGGTGTGTGTAGCTAAGCTCTAGCTTCTCAAGGAAGTTTTCTCAAAGAAGCTTCTCAAGGAAGTTTTCTCAAGAAAGCTTCTCAAGGAAGCTACCTAGTCTATAAATAGAAGCATGTGTAACACTTGTTGTAACTTTGATGAATGAAAGTCTTATGAGACACACTTCAAAGTTCCACTTCTCTCCCTCTTTTATTCCTTCAATTTCGTGCTCCCCCCTTCTCTCTTTCTTTTCCTCCATTGAAGCATCATCTCCTAGCTTCTTATCCAAGGCTCATCTTGGTGGTGAAGCTCCTTCTTCCATGGCTTATTCCTTAATGGATGGCACCTCCTCTCACCTCTATTCCTTTGTCTTCCGCTGCATCTCCATGGTGTAAAATCACCATTGAAGGACCTCATTGAAGCTCAAAGATCCAGCCTCCATAGAAGCTCCACAAGCAAGCTTCCATCATACCCTAAGGCTCATGAGAACCCTAGGGCCTTCCCTTTGATCTCTGACCCAATCTACTTGTACTCTTCTATCCAATGCCCTTGTGGGGTAGGATTGCATTAGTCACCAACTGTCGCAACCTATGGGAGGGCAACACGAGGCTCACAGGTGCGTCTTCCAAGGGAGGAAGGCACACGGAGTCGCCACCAACGTTTATTCGAGGAAAACGTCGGAAAAACCAGAACATGTGGTCTACGAACTTTAATCTTGAAAGGTTCGGGAGTTGTTTTTACACACGGGGAAGGTATTATCACCCCACACGTCTACCATAAGGGATGGCAGCCATCAATAAAGTGTGCAAATATGACTTCAAAACTGCATATTTTCCCCTTTTTCTTTTTTTATGTATTTTTCCCCTTTTTATGTTTTTTTTGCTTTTTTATGGGCCTTTTTGTATTTTTTATCTTTTTGTGGTCGACAAGGGTGTTTCCTTCGCTCCTACATATCCTCAATTGCGATGAGGAAATCAGACCTACGTAGTTCTTTCCAAACTAAACGTTGGTTAAGTTGTTTTCATCTTTTTCCGAAAGATATATTTTAACCGAACAAAAGTTGTTTAAGGCATTGGACCTTTAAACGATCCTTTGATTTTTGAAAATGAGAGAAACGTTAAGGCGTTGGACCATTTAACGATCTCTTGGGGGTGGTCGACAAAAGCAGGTCTTTTGCTTCTACGTATCCTCAATTGCGATGAGGAACTCAGACCTACGTAGTTCTTGCAAAAGTGATAAAGTTATGTGTTGATTTTATGCTTTGAATGGTCCATTTTAACCAATAAAAGCAAAGAGGACCATTTTAAGGCATTGGACCTTAAAACGGTTTTGAGTGACATTTGCGGACAAAGCTTGGTTTGTGAGTTGATTTTAGCCCTAGTTTCACTTTGATTATTAGTCAATTCATTCAAGGAAACTTTCAAAGAAAATCGTCCGATTGATTTTTTTTTATTATTTTTTTTCTAGATATTTTGATTATTTTATTATTATTTTGCTTTTTTTATTTAACAGAAGTTACAACGTGAACGATCGGTTGGATTTTATTTTAATAGTGATTAAACGAGATTACAACACAAATGATCGGTTTAAATTCATTTTATCAATTATTAGGCAAGATAACGGCTTAAATAAACGGTAAAAACCTCATTAAAAGCAGAAGAAAAGAAGATCGAAAGTGAACGAGATGAAGATGAAAGCAAACAAAACAAGAAATGAACTGAAAGTCTCGAATTCGAACACTTACCGGTTGAAGACCGAAGAACAAATGAAGAATGAACGAAGAACGGTGAAGAACGGCGGAAAATCTTCGCGGATTTGCTCACAGAAACATCTCGAAAGTGTTACGGAAGCACCTCAGCTTGAATTTTCTTCACGGAATCACGTCTTTTCACCCAAAACAGCTAAAATGCATAACTTAGGGGTCAGGGACCCTTGAAACTCAGGCTCCTCCCCCTATTTATAGGAGAAATGGGGAGGTGCTTGCCGCCTAGAGGCTTCTTGAGGATGATTTCTTAGCGCACCCTAATTACTAAGTTCACCCCCCTTTTCGTACTTTACGGGAAAGTTACGAAAGCCTTACGGGAGCGTTTCGGACTTGATTTTCCTCTTTTTTCCCTTCCCTTTCACCAATATTAAGTGAAATATGCTAACCCAATGTTAAAATTTTACGGAAGCCCGGGATGCCCCGAATGCCATTTTTTAACAAAATGGAGGTGGTTGCCGCCCAGAAGCTTCTTGAGGAAGATTCTTGAATGCACCCTGTAATTGATAAGTTCACCCCCTACTAGAATGTTCTGGATGAAGTTTCCTGAGTGCACCCCCATGCTTGATAATTTCACCCCCCCCCCCCGCTTTTGTATTTTTGATTGTTTTCTTTCCGAAACATCCCGGAACTTTATGGATTCCATGGCAATGGGTATTAAACATTTTGAAGTGGTCAAACAGAGGTCACATGCCAACAAACAATGGTCCCCGGACGAAATTAGGGTATGACACTACACCATGCTTATTACAACTAGTATTGTTTGTCCTACCAAGTCACTATTGACTCTAATACAAATTAGAAGATTTATTTGTTTTATTGCACACTGACCAACTTTCAATCATCTTACAAACGAATATACAAAGTGTTTTGAGAGCTATTCCAAACTTTACAAGAATTTACAGAAAGAATTTGAATATGAGCTCTTCAATTAATAATTCAAGTCTTCAAAGCTTCAGGTATTTATAGGTCTTCTTCAACAAATGCCCGTTGTCTCTAAGCATATAGATTTCTTCTTTTTAGCTTGCATCTGAAGAATGTGGTCGTTGTAGTGTTAAATGCTTGCATTAAATGCATGCACTTCTTCATGCTGGAAAACCACTCTTCTTGGCTACCGTGCTGAACACTCTAGCAAGAAACCATTTCCTTTTACATCAGAGTAGGTATGAATAGCAGAGTGCTTCTTTTGGTGGCCATTTTTAGGAAAATGTATTTGCAAAACAAATCTCAAATTGAGTATTAAATGAAGTCTTAAATGTCATCCTTTAATATTTTATCAGATCACGACTTTAGCTTGCTATCATGTGAAACATCTTATCAAAATTCATGAAGCATGTTCTCAGATCACATAAGACACAATTTTAACCTTTGTATCTGTTAGCATTTAATCAAAATAATTAAGGATCCTGATTCATCTTAAGACACATATGTCTTTTGACTTAACAAGGTCCAAACCAAGTTAGTGTACATGGATTCAATCTTAGATCCTATGGTCTTAAGCCACTTCTCAGATTTAGGCTCAATAATGGCATCCTAATAAGTCATAGGCTTATCTTGATCTATAAGTAGCACATTACCATCCTTGGTGAACAAAAGCTTATACCTCTTAGGTTAGTGACGTGACCCATTTGACGTACGCAGTTCTTGAGCTATTGGAACCAAAGATGGATCTACAATGCTTTTGTGGCATCAATTCTTGTTCCATTGTAGGTGGATCAATGTTATGTGCCACTTGGATTTCTCCAAGATCTACATTCCTCCATTGGCTCCATGGGAGATGTATTGCTTCTCAAGGAACACTCCAATCCTAGTGATAGATACTTTTTCCTCATATGTGTTGTAGAAATAGTATCCCTTAGTTCCGTTAGGGTATCCCACAAAGACAAAAATGGTGGGACCAAGGGGATAAACCTTCATTGCAGTTGGCCTATACTTAAATATCAGGCTGTTTGGGTTAGGAGCAATAATGAGTCTGATGGGAAATTGCTTGAGCACTAGTTCCCTTTCTCCATACACTCCAATTGCATATTCCTCCTCTTCAAGAAAAGTATCCCAAGATGGATACTTGAAGGAATCAATACCTAGAAAACCTTCTTTCAAAGAGCTTTGTAAGATTAAGCTTGTCAAGCTCCACTTGTTGCATCTTTGGATGAATAATGTGAGACCCAATATCATATTTCTCTTTCCAAATTCTATTGCAAGTTTTCCACACCAAGATTCTATAACCTTTATAGCCAAGATAAATCTAACATTAACACTAGGATCAATAGGTGTAATTTGTGGAGGTGGAGGCAAGGGTCTTGAAGGAAGAAACCACTTAATGGCTTGTTACGAATCTTTCCTCATCAAAAGTCTGTCAATATGAGCAAAGAGATCAGTTAGTCAGATAGGCTCTTCAAAAGCCAACATGATCATCCTCTACTCCAAACTATCCACCATATCTTCCATGGATACATACTCCATAGCACCACATACTTCTTCCAATCGTCTGAGTCTGTCTGCATCTGTTTCTTCAGACTGTGTAGATTCAACTAGCTTTTCATCATCAGTAGACAATTGCTTTGGTTACACACGATCTCCACTAGGATTTGTCTCAACCATATCATCCCCGTGAACATTGAGAGATGCTTCAATGTCAAATTAAAGCATAGCCTCTTCATAACTTGGAATATCCTCAAGCTCCATATCTTCAGTAACAATGCCAGTTTGAAACTCTACTTATCTTTTAGCAACATACAGAGACATAAGTGTAGGTCCATGCTCTGTTGTAGACTATATCCTTTTAAGTTCATCAAGCTCAACTCTTTTTACCTCAATTGTAGAGTGAGGTAGTAAAAATTCAAGCACAACTACTTTAGGCATTGGCTTACCATCTATCTCCATCATGGTGGCCTTTTCAGGACTCTTCCTCTGCTCCTCAACAGACAAAGTCTTAAGAGATTCCAAAATGTCATCATCTGGAATTTCAGCAGACACATTACCCGCCAAGGAAACAAGCTTAGCATCCTCGTCAAGCTTCAGCATGTGCTCTTCTGCAACAAAATGGCTACAAAAGATAGAATGATGTCGTCCATCTCGAAGGCCTCCTTTTTCTCCAAGGGTTATCCAGCTTTCCCTTCTTCATTGTTGTTGCCAAGGACTTCTTCTTAACTTTCTCCAATGCAACAACTTATTTTATGCTCAAGGGTGGTGAAGCCGGTTTGGGTGAGAGTTGAGAGCTTTGAGAAGGAAAGGCTAAAGAGGGTGAAGGCTAAGGGGTAGGGGTTTAAATAATCTCAACATTAGATTCTTGAGCTTTTGGGAATAAGACTAGTTTAGGCTCAAGGGTTGAAAGAATCTCTGATACAAATTCTTGTGGCTTGTGAGTAGTTTAGGTCTTTTCTTTTCGTGGGTATTTTTGGTTTTGGTTGGACGAGTTTGGATTAAGCTTGCTCCCTCTGTGTCTATTGAGATGCGTATTCAGACTAAAGATCAATAGTTTGATCCTGAGTTCCCATCGTCTGACCAACCACAGACTGTGGTTCCTCATTAGGCTCCTTCTTGACCTTTTTCTCAATATGCTTCTAGGCATATTTTTGAAAATTATCAGCAATTCCCATTTTTACAAAGGTTACCCTTTTAAGCTATGAGGCTCCAACAAATGATTCCATAATAGACATGTCCATTCTAGCATTCCTCCCGATCGAAGTGAATAAAATCCCAAAAGGGTTTTTTTTTTCACCTTTGGGTTGAACTTGTCTTTGAAGGCTTGCATCCAGTAATAGAAGATGACTTTAGGAAGATTCACCTTCTCTCCCACCATAACCTTATACAAGTAGAATTTGTCTCTGTCACTGGCATAGTCTCGTGATCCCAGTCTGGACATCACCAGATTGAACAGGAAGCTATGAATGAGTATTCAAATCTAGATTAAGTTTGGAGTTCTTACAAAACTAGTCATCACCTTCTTATTGTTTGTGACTGGGCATGGGCCACCATAGAGCATAATGTCCAAGGCTTTGTAGGTTATCCTTTTCTCTAAGTCCTTGTCAAAAGCCAGACCCTCCTCTACACATCTAGACGCAACAACGATGGTTGCAAGAGAGATTATCACTTTTTTTTCAATTGACGGTGCCTCTGATGCTTGTTTCATTATGTTGCGCAATTCCTGTTAACAATGCATATGGACCATAATGTTAGGAACTGAGGTGCTTGAGGAATGCAGTCCACTTAACTCGATCAAAAAGCCCTGGAACAAGGAAACCCTCTTCTTCTAGTTTTCATAAATTCACCCATCGTCCAAGGATGAAGGAATCTGCTAGAAAAGTGTTCTTGGCCTCCTCCTTATTGTTGATTCCAAGAATCGTAGCAGTTTTGATTCTATTGGGTGCCATTTTTCACAAAGATTAAAACTTTAGAAAGAAAAGATGAGATTTTTGAAAGGTTAATTTCTTAGACATAAGCAAAAACACAAAGAGTTCTAAGAGTTCTAAGAGTTCAAGATTTTAAAAGAGTCTTTCCTAAACTTTTATATGTTTGAAAACTGAACAATAACGATTCAAATCACGTTTAATATTTTTTGAAAATTGTTTTTCAATTATGGTAAAAGGGGAAGCACGTGTGTTTTGAGAGATGACAAAAGGCTTTTATATTTATGGACACGTTTTCTCTTTCGTTTGTACACTTGAGCACACATTAGTCCAAACAGATTGATGAAAGACTTCAAGATGATGTCATCGCTTGTGACAATGTAGCATACATTATTAGTTTGATAAACTAACCATATTTAAATTTTCCCTAATATAGGCAAAGCAATCTTCAGACAAAGGTTTGGCAAAAATAACCGCATATTGATGATCTGTATCTACAAAATTTATATCAAACACATCCTTTTGCATATAATCAAGAATGAAATAATACCTTATCTCAACATTCTTAGCCTTTGAATGTTGTATGGGATTTTAGAAAAATTGATTGCATTAGTGTTATGATAATATACTGGTATATTGTTCTCAAAACTAGAGTAATTTTTTAACTGGTACTTTACCCATAGTAGTTGTGAGCAATAACTTATAGCAGACACATATTCAACTTTTGTTGTAGATAGAGCAATGGAGTTATGCTTTTCTACTTTCCCAAGATATCAAGCAAGGTCCAATATAGTGACATCCTCCACTTGTGCTTTTTTTTGTTCAACTCTATCTCATGCATGGTCTGCATCATAGTATCCTAGTAACCTAAAATCTTGATTTTTCTTATAGAGCAAACTTTGGTTAATAGTACCTACTAGATAGTGTAAGATCCTTTTAATAGCTTTAAGATGTGACTCTCAATGATCAGAATGAAATCTAACACAAAAACAAACATTATTTGTAATATCATGTCTACTAGTAGTCAGATATGAAAGTGAACCAATCTTACCTTTATAGATTGTCTGATCTACTAGTTTACATGATTCATTTTCTCTCTAAGGATTGGAAGCATGCATTGATGTTTTCATTGGTTTGACATCTTCCATCTTGAACTCCTGCACAAATTCTTCAGTTTATTTCTGTAGATGAATTTATATACCTTTATTGTCTTGCTTGATTTGAAGCCCTAGAAAGAATTTAAGTTCTCCCATCATGCTCATTTCGAATTCACTCTTCATCAGATCAAAAAAATTCTTGGAAAGAGATTCATTAGTAGCTTCAAAAATACTATCATCAACATAAATTTGAACTATAATGAAATCTTTGCCAACTTCTCATTTAGAAAGAGTTGTATCCACTTTGACTTTAATAAAACCATTTCTAAGAGAAATGAACTCAGTCTGTCACACCAAGCATGTGGTTCCTGTTTTAGACCATACAAAGCTTTTTTAAGTTTGAAAGCATGGTCTGGAAGAGTATGATCTTCAAACCCAAGAGGTTGTTTGACATATATTTCCTCTTCAATAAAGCCATTTAAGAAAGCACTTTTAACGTCCATTTGAAATAACTTTATATTTTTATGAGTAGCAAAGGAAAGCATGATTCTTATAGCTTCAAGTCTAGCAAAAAAAGCAAAGGTTTCTATAAAGCTTATACCTTCTTGTTGGTTATAGCCTTGAGCTACTAACCTAGCTTTTTTCCTTACTACCTTACCTTGTTCAGCCAGTTTATTTCTGAATACCCATCTTGTTCCAATGATGCTTTTGTTCTCATGCTTGGGAATAAGTGTCCAGACATCATTTTTAGTAAAGTGGTGGAGTTCTTCTTCCATTGCAATAATCCAGTCCTCATCTATCAATTCTTCATTTATCATATTAGGATTTATTTTAGACATAAGAGCATACCATGCATGATCATTGAATGATGATCTAGTTCTGACTACTTCAGTCCGATCTCCAACGATATGATCTTGAGGGTGGTAGCTAGAAAATATCCAATCCTTATTATGAGGTTGTTGACTAGATGACTCTTTAGTCTGAAGAGGAATTTAATCATACTATTTAACATGATGCAATCCTACCCTGCAAGGGCATTGGATAGAAGACTTCAAGTAGATTGGGCCAGAGATGCAAGAGAAGGCCCTAGGGTTCTCTCGAGCCTTAGAATAGATTTCGGGCCCATGGGCTAAGTATGAGCCCACTTATCTTTGTAGACATTAGATTAAGGTTTCATTATTTTTGGGCCTTGTATTTAGGACTCCATAATGTAGCTAAGGTACCCTAGAAATGTAAGATTTTTCAGCCCTTGTATTTTAGGGCACCTAGACTAGTTTTTGTATTAGGGATAGTTTTGTAATTTCACATGCATTAAGTGAATATTTGATGTGTGTGTTGGAAAATAAATTTAATTGAATTGGGAGAAGCCCAATCCAATTAAGTTTTAGAGGGGGAGGTGAGCATTTGCTGGCTACACCCCATTGCCACATCATATAGTCACACTTTGTGCATGTCCTTCATGCTTAACATGCCTCATGCCACCTAAGCATACTTAGTGGAGAATCTTGGACTTGATCTTGGATTACTGGGCTGAACCATAGCTAAAATTCACTAATCATAATTAGTGATATTTTGGCTCCACAAATTCAAGTGAAATTTGAATAGAAATTCAAATTTCCCTCCAATTTTGTGTGACACTTAGGCTATAAATAGAGGTCTTGTGTGTGCATTTTTTCAACTTTGATCATTTGAGAATTAAACTTCAAAGTTCAGTCTTCTTTAGAGGCACTAAATTTCATGCTCTTCTCTTCCTCTCCCTTCATTCATCTTCTTCTACCTTCAAGCTCTTATCCATGGCTTCCTATGGTGGTGAACTTCTTCTAGACTCATCTTCTACTTGAAGTGGCATCTCCATTCATCTTTCTCCTTCTCCACTTCGCTGCAATCAAACCTCAAGAAGCAAAGGAATTCATTGATGAAGAAGATCCAAGGCCTACAAGCTTCACATGGAGCTACATCATGAGGTTGTTGGCTAGATGACTCTTTAGTCTGAAGAGGAATTTAATCAGACTATTTAACATCATCTACCTATGGAGAAACAAATGCACCAATCTGCATATATGCAAAATCTGATAGAAGAAATACAATTTTGAACCCTCTTATAGAATATTTGAAAGACCTTGAAAGATTTATATTTATGTGCAAGGAAGTAAATCCATGTATATCTTGAGTAGTCTTCAACTTTGACACAACCATATTTCTTACCTCTCAAACTCAATGTTAGAGTTGGTCTGAGCACATCCATGTGCAATAGTTGTAACGACTTGGTAATGGAAAAAACATCTTTAGATTTACAAGAAGTTTTGATTTGTTTCCCTTGTAGACATGCTTCACAAAGAAGATGGGTTTTCTAACAAATCTTAGGTAATCCTTTTACTAAATCCTTTTTAGATAATTTTGAAATGTTTCTAAATTGACACGCCCAAGTTTTGTGTCAAATCCATCTTTCATCTTCTCTGGACAATAGACACATTGCATTGTGTTTACTAAGATCTATCAAATCAATCTCATACAAATTATTATGTCATCTGTAAGTAAATAAGGACTTGTCATCTTTTGTCTTGACTATACATGTGTCTTTGTTGAAGGATACAATATAACCATTGTTGCAAAATTGACTTATGCTTAGTAAGTTACACCTCAAGCCTTCAACATATAAGACGTTGTGTATAGAGGCTAGAGAGGGAATACCAACTTTACCTATACTAGTAATCTTCCCTTTACCCATGCCTCCAAAGGGAACCACTCTTCCTTCAACTGGCTTTAGGTCGAGGAACATAAAGCTTTCCCCCGTCATTTGTCATGAGCATCCAATGTCAAGGTACTTGTTTAAGCCTTGGCCTTTTCCTACCAAGGATATCTATAGTAAGAACAATCTAAGATTTGTTGGATCAAGTGGCCTCGGAATAATTAAGAAAGGGGAGTTGAATTAATTATTAATGAGCCTTGACTAATTAAAAACTTATCCTTCTTAATGTTACTAGATCTAATTAGGTTTTACTACTAAGTTATTAGAAAGTAAAGAACAAAAGCAATAACTTAGACAAAAGTAAAGCGAAAATAAAAAGTACACAACAAAAATTAAAGAGTGTAGGGAAGAAGAAGACAAACACAAGATTTATACTGGTTCGGCAACAACCCGTGCCTACATCTAGTCCCCAAGCAACCACCAGTTCTTGAGATTTCCAATAACCTTGTAAAATCCTTTACAAGCAAAGATCCACAAGGGATGTACCCTCCCTTGTTCTCTTTGAACAACCAAGTGGATGTACACTTGATGTGTCATCATTTTCTCATATTTCTTAACCCTTTTTGTCACCATTTTAATTACTGATTAGCCTTAATTGTCAAATTAATTATGCAGTTTATCATTTGGGCCTACTGGATTAATTTTGTGTTTTTAATTTAATTTCAGGAGAATTATAAGCAATTGGGCTTGAATCCAGAATTGGGCTTGGACTTGAAGAGAGCAGACTATTTTATTCTACCAAATTTTATCTTATCTACATATTATTTAGATTTGATCTCATCTAGATATTATTTCATCTAGATCTTATCTTATCTTATCTTATCTAGATTTTATTTTATTTATGGGCTTGGATTTAAAACAGATTTGTAAGCGTTGGGGCTGAAAACTATATAACAGCACCAAGGTTCTAGTTTAGGCCTTCTCTATCTTCTCTCTCTCCTCTCCTTTCTCTCTTTTTTCGTTTTAGTTTTAGAGTGCTACTCTCAATTCGTTTTAGTTTGTTTTTCATTTTGGAGAATAATTATAGTTTTCTTCGTTTCTACTACAATTTCGTTTTCTATTGATTAATGGAAGGCTAAGTCTCCAGCGTTGTTTTCTCTTGAGGATCAAGCATAACTCTCTTTGAGGTTCTATTATTACTATTAAATTTTGATCAGTCTTTCCTCTTCACCAATTACTCTGTATTTGTTGCTATTAATTCATGCATGCTTAGTGCTTGATTAATTGTCTCTGCGCTTAATTTACGCTCATGCTTAATGATCGTTCATGATTAATTGGTGTATGTGTTGCTTAATCACATAATGAACTGATAAAGGATAAACTCTCGTAACCTAGGATAAAAGACTTGCTTGTGAATCAAGGGGAAGCAACGTGTTTTAATTCTGATATTTTCTAATTCACATCTATTCGCTGTTTAATTTACAAAAGCAAGCAACCCCCCCCCCCCAATTCGTTACTATTTTCCTACTATCTGTTATGAACGTTTGGTTGATCATTGCTCGTTGGGAGACAACCTAGGATCACTTCCTAGATACTGCAATTTAAATGTTTATTTGATTCGGGTACGGCCTCGATCAATGCTCCACTTAAACTGATCCACAAGAGATGTAGCCTCTCTTGTTCTCAGTTACAACAACCCAAGAAGATGTACCCTCTACTTGTACCACAAAGGATGTACGCCCCAATGTGTTAAGACAAAGAATTCTCAGGTGGTTAGTCCCTTGAATCTTTGTAAGGGGAAACAAAAGATATCTCAGGTGGTTAGTCCTTTGAAATCTTTTGTTTAAAGGGAAAGGGAAAAAGATATCTCAGGCGGTTAGTCCTTTGAAATCTTTTGTAAGAAACTGAAGATATCTCAGGTGGATAGTCCTTTGAATCTTTTGACAAGAGAGAAGGAATGAAGAAGAAGAATAGTACAAGTTTTTGGTCAATGAACTTTTCTTGAAAGAGAAAGTATTGAACAAAAACTTTTAGAAAGATGAAGGAAATTTGTTATGCATGAAAGGAATCAGTCTCTTTAAATTCGTGTCATGGTCACATATTTACAATCATTTGATGGCTCGAGTTAAAGTTTGTGACTCTTGGAAATTTCTTTAAAACCAATCACTTTTTAAAAATTGTGACTCTTTTGAAAACTAGTCACTTTAAAATTTGAATCTTTTAAAAAACTCTTCAAAAACAAGTCACTTTAAGAATTGTGACTTTTGGAAATTTATTTTTCGAAATTAGTAACAGATAATCAATTACCATCATAGTGTAATCGATTACACATCAACAGATGTGACTTTTCATGTTTAAATTTGAAAATCAAAATGTTTAGAAACACTAGTAATCGATTACAAGTATTGTGTAATTGATTACACAAGTTTGAAATGATTTGAAAAAGTTTTATCACAAGTTGTGACTCTTGAAATTTGAAATCTAACGTTTTAAAACATTGGTAGTCGATTACATGATTATGGTAATCGATTACAGCTTTGTAAATTAGTTTTGAAAAGAATGTTGACTACTGGTAATCGATTACTGCCTCTTAGTAATCGATTACCAGAGAGTAAAACTTTGTGGTAAAAGATTTTTCTTTTTGAAAAAATTATTGTGCTATTCAATGTTTTGAAAAACTCTTTTAATACTTATCTTGATTGAGTCTTCTCTTGATTCTTGAATCTTGATTCTTTACTTGAATCTTGAATCTTGAATCTTGATCTTGATTCTTGAAACTTGCTTGACACTTGATTCTTTGGAACTTGCTTGACTCTTGATTCTTTGGCATCATCAAAATAATCTTGGAAGGCATTGCTTCCACAAGATTTTGGTAACCAAATATTTTTGATTCCTTGAGCATTAGTACCCTTAGACATTTGTTTCTTATGGATGCATTTGAACTTAGAATGTTTAGACTTTCCACAGAAGTCACATTTGTCTGAGCCAGACTGTGACTTAGAGGATGATGCCCTTTTCTCTAATCCTAGGCTAGACCTATCATGGGGGTGTTGACAAAATTTTAAAAGCATGCTTTATATGTTTAAGGTTTTCAAAAACTTCCCAAAGTCTTTTGTAAGTCTTTTGTCACCGGAATATCTTTTCTTCTTCAGCTGGGGACACTCAACCTTCATGTGTCTAGGTTTTCGACATTCAAAGCAGATGATTTTATTACTTTCCTCCCTATATTTCTTTTTTACTCTTGTGTCCTTTATTTTGGTGGAATGCTAGAAATTTCCTTTCTTCTTCATCATCTACTTGAACCCTCTAGACATGAGAGCCACTTCATCATCTGTGGAATCTCCAAAACTATTGTCTGAATCGTCAGACTCAACCATTTGCACTGTAGGAGCTTTAGAAGAGTTCTTTTTTTCTTCTCGTCTGGATCTAGTCTCACCAGACTCGAGGGCAGTGAAATCTTTCTTTGGAAAATGATCTTGGTTTTGAAGATGAAATTCATGAACTCTTAGTATGCCTAACACTTCATCTTATACTAGATTTTTCAGATTTATAGCTTCCTAAAGTTTTCAAATTTCTAGCTTCTTGGATGGATGTTGTTTTTGGTTCTCACACCTTGGGAAATTTGTCTAAGATCTTCAAATTTATCTAAGCTTTGGTGAAGCTGTGTCCTAGAGCTTCAAGTTTGTTTAGAAGAACTTTAAGTCTTCTAAACATGTCATCCACAGATTCTCCTTTTCTCATGGGAAAGTTCTCATAATGCTTTGTCAAAGTACCAGCTTTTCTCAATTGAACATCTTATGTTCCTTCATAGTTAATGCTCAATGAGTTTCAAATCACTTTGGCTGTCTTCACTATGCAAATCTTGTTGTACTTATTCCTGGATAACTCATATCTTAAAATATAATAAGCTTTTGTGTTAAGTTCCATTATTACAAGATTTGTGTTTTTTATTTTGCTTCAGGTCTAGGAATCGGTACATCATTTCTAATAATCAATTAGAGTCTGTACTTAGTGGATTTGATGTACATCTCCATTTTGTCCTTCCAGTATGGATAGTCCTCTCCCATGAAGCCTAGTGGCCTCGTGAGGGATGCACCCTCAACAATGAACTAATTGTTGTTGCTATCTTCCATTAATATCTTTTCCTCTAGACACTGTAGGTGCTCAACCCTTAGAGGCAGAGTTTTGATACCAAACTATAAAGGAAAATATCAGAAGAAAGAGGACTTAATTGTGATTTTTAGATATTTTAAAATCTTTTTCTAAAACAACAACATTATTTTCTAATAAAATGTAAAAGATTAGAGATTATATTTTCTAAAAATGGTTCAGATGATAGCCTTAAATGTTGTAAAAAAAAACAAAGATTTTCAAAAGAAAAAAATCAAATTCAAACCTTGAGTCAATTTAAAGCATAGAAGAGAAAAACAAGCAAGATAAGATACAGGAAGTTATATTAGTTTGTCTCAAACCACCAAGTTCTGCTAACTTCAACAAGTTACATGCATTAGCCAATGCCTCTTTGGGCTCTACAACTTATGCTCTACACTAAACTTGTTACAACCAGTATTATTTGTCCTACCAAGCCACTGTTGGTTCTAATTCTAAGCAAAAGATTTGTTTGTTTGTTTTCACACTGCCTAACTTTCAATAATCTTACAGACAAATATTCAAAAGAATTTGGATATGTGCACTTCAGTTAGTTGTTCATGTATTCAAAGCTTCTGGTATTTATAGGCCTTCTTCAACAAATGTCCATTGTCTCTAAATGGATAGATTTATTCTCTTGAACTTGTGTCGTTGGAGCATTTAATGCTTGCATTAAATACACATACTTCTTCATGTTGGAAAGCCACTCTTCTTAGTTATTGTGCTGAACACTCTTGCAGGAAACCACTTCCTTTTGTGTCAGAGTCGGTCAGCATAGCAGAATGCTTTCTTTTGATAGCAATTAGCGAATTTCAGAACTTGGACTTCATTTATGTTACATATGTTTGGACAGATCCTAAGATAATGTCTTTGTAAAACAAATCTTAGACAGAGAGTATTAAATGAAGTCTTAAATGTCATTCTTATATGTTGTATGAGATCACGACTTTAGCTTGCTATCATTGGAAACATAATATGTAGATTCACGAAGCATGTTCTGATATCACATGAGATGCAACTTTTAACTTTTGTATTTTTTTGCATCTAATCAAAATAATTAAGGGTTCTGATTCATCTTAAGACACAAATATCTTTTGACTTAACAAGATCCAAACCTAGTTAGTGTACATGGATTCCATCTTAGACCCAAGGGCCTCAAGTCACTTCCTAGATTGAGGTTCAATAATGGCATCCTAGTAAGTCATAAGCTCATATTGATCCATAAGCAACACATCACCTTCCAAGGTGAGCAGAAGCCTATAACTCTCATGTTAGTGACATGACCTGTTTGACCAATGCAGTTCTTGTGCTACTTGAACCGAAGATGGATCCACAATGCTTTGTGCCATAGGTCCTTGTTCCATTGTAGGTGGATCAATGCTCCGTGTGACTTGGATTTCTCCAAGATCTAGATTCCTCTTATCAAACCCTAATTCCGTCCGGGTATAATGTTTTTATCATTCAGGTATGTTGTTTTGATCATTGCTAATCGAATTATGGTGTTTGGCACCGGTTACAGCACAAGGCCCAGAGGTCCCTTAGGGTTTTGATGGTTGTGGAAGCAAAGCTTCATGATGAATCAACAATGATTCAAAGGTGTTTCGATGATAACAATGATGACAACAAAAGATGATGAACAAAAAGCTCAAGTGAATCAAAGAACATCTCAAGAGAATCAAGATCAAGATCAAGATTCAAGAATCAAGAATTCAAGACTCAAGAAGAAAGCCTACAAACAAGTATCAAGATTCAAGATTCAAGATCTCAAGAATCAAAGATCAAGATTCAAGAATCAAGAATCAAGACTCAAGATCTCAAGAATCAAGATCAAGATTAAAGACTCAAGATTCGAGAATGAAGAAAAGACTCAATCAAGATAAGTATTAAAACGTTTTTTCAAAACATTGAATAGCACATGAGTTTTTGATAAAATCTTTACCAAAGAGCTTTTACTCTCTGGTAATCGATTACCATATTGTTGTAATCGATTACCAGTAGCTAAAAGAGTTTGAAAAAGTTTTCAAACTGAATTTACAACGTTCCAAATATTTTCAAAAGGCTGTAATCGATTACAATGTTTTGGTAATCGATTACCAGTGTCCTTGAACGTTGAAATTCAAATTTAAATGTGAAGAGTCACATTGTTTCACTCAAAAGCTTTGTGTAATCGATTACACAAATTTGGTAATCGATTACCAGTGTTTGTTTCTGAAAAATCTAAAGATGTAACTCTTCAAAAAAGGTTTTGACTTTTTCAAATGGGTTTTAAGTTTTTCTAAAAGTTATAACTCTTCTTAATGGTCTTCTTGACCAGACATGAAGAGTCTATAAAAGCAAGGCTTTGTTTTGCATTTTAAAAAAAATCATTTCCAATCTTGAACACTTTTCCAATTTATTCAAACAATCCTTTACAAGCCTTGAATCTCTTTGAACTTCTTCTTCTTTGTACCAAAAGCTTTCTGAAGTTTTCTGGATTTCCAAACCTTGAAAACTTGTGCTATTCATCCTTTTCATTCTCTTCTCCCTTTGTCAAAAAGAATTCGCCAAGGACTAACCGCCTGAATTCTTTTTGTGTCTCTCTTCTCTCTTTTCCAAAAGAAGGAAGGACTAACCGCCTGAATTCTTTTGTGTCTCCCTTCTCCCTTGTCAAAGAATTCAACACGACACAGTCTGAGAATTCTATTGATTCTTCCCATTCCCTAATACAAAAGCGTTCAAAGTTTTAACCGCCTGAGAATTCTTTTGTATCCCCATTCACAAAGTATCAAAGATGTAACAGCCTGAGATCTTTGTCTTAACACATTGGAGGGTACATCCTTTGTGGTACAAGTAGAGGGTACATCTACTTGCGTTTGACTGAGAACAAGATAGGGTACATCTCTTGTGGATCAGTTCTAGTGGAGGGTACATCCACTAGGTTCAAAGAGAACAAGGGAGGGTACATCCCTTGTGGATCTTTTCTTGTAAAAGGATTTTTACAAGGTTGAAAGAAATCTCAAGGACCGCAGGTCGCTTGGGGACTGGAGGTAGGTACGGGTTTGTGCTGAACCAGTATAAAAATCCTTGTGTGTTTGTTTCCTTCTTCCCTACTCTTTTACTTTCCGCTGTGCATTTAATTTCCGCTTTTACTTTCTGTTAAGTTTCTCTTCTACTCCATATTCTCTTAACAACATAAGTAAAAGCCTTAAAAGAGTAATTTTTAATTGGTAAGGTTTTAGGAATAATTAATTCAACCCCCCCCCCCCTTCTTAATTATTCTGAGGCCACTCGATCCAACAATGGTTGTTTGTTAGATCCAAAAACAAAAGCCACAAGGAAAGGGGCAAAATGGTCACTTTCTAGACCTAAACTCACCCAGGCCAGCATCTGGCTCGCCTGGGCCATAGGAAAGCTTCAGCCTTAAGCAACCAGCTCCCCTAAGCAAGCTGATACCTTTAAGCCAAAGTAACTGGCTCACTTGGGCAAGCTTCCCCTACACCAAATGGCTTTTTCCTATAAATAGTCATGCAAGAGAAGGGTTTAAGGGTTCTGGAAACTAAAGAAAGAGAGGGAAAATGCAGAAAGGAGAAAGAAAAGAAGAAATAAAAAAAAAGTTGAGGCGCTGCCGAATCGAACTGTGGATCATTTCCTACATCATTTCTCTTGCAAGCCTTGTACCCTGTGCAATAGTCGGTTAGTTTTTCTTAAGATTTTGATATAATCTTTGTACGCTTGTTTATCCCCTTTGATATTCTATATGTAATCCTTTCTACTCAAATATCACTTGAAATCATTTCAAGGTCCAACGCCTTAGCAACTCCCTCTGCTTTTCAAAATCTAAAACGTCGTTTCAAGGTCCAACATTTTAACAACTCTTTGTTTGCAATTAAAGTAAATCTTTCAAAAAAAAATAAAATCAATTCAACACACAAACATTTAGACTTAAAGAACAACGTAGGTCTGATTTCTTCATTGCACCTGGGGATACGTAGGAGCAAGGGCAACACCCTTGTCAGTTCAAAAAAAATATTAAATAAATAAAAATAGTATATTAAAAGAAAAGAAATTCACCGCTTTTGGAAAAATAATTAATGTTGTAGTCACGTTAGTTTTATTGCACACTCGATTAAAGGTTGCATTCTTCGTGATGAGCGTGTGGGGTGCTAATACCTTCCCTATGCGTAAACAACTCCCGAACCCTTCTTTTCATAATTCGCAGACCACTTTTGGTTTTTCAAACATTTTCCTTGAATAAACGTTGGTGGCGACTCCCACTCACTTTCTCCTTAGGAGACAAACGTGTTTTTATCTATTTGCTTTCACCATCCCGTCATAAGGTAGGTTGCGATAGATGGCGACTCCACTGGGGACATTGTTAAGAGAGTTAAGCCATTTGATCAGTGTGCAATTTTATCGTGACTTTTTCTTTATTTATGTTCCCTTTTCTCTTTTATCCTTATGTTATGCTCACGTTCATGATCGTTTCATTCCACTACAGTTCTTTTTGTGGTTTTTTCTTCAACCCCATTTTTTTTTATCCTTCATCTGGTTCATGCTTGTATATAACCTTTGCCATGTTGTTACCTCTTGGTGTCTATCTTTGTGTCTATTACCTTTGTAGTTAGAAATAATTTGTGCCATTGAATCCTGGGGTAGACGACATGTGATGTACTTGTTGTATCTACCTGGGAATTTTCTGTTTGCTTAGAAAGTAGGGTTGGTTAATTCTTAGGTTGCTCCATTCACACATGACACCTACACTTTTTGCACACACTTTGAGATATTAGGCCCTATACCCATGTCCGTGAGAGCCATAGGGAGTAGAGGTCGATATGTGGTCATGCTGGATCTCTGACTCGCTTGATAACAGTGAAGCCTCATCTAGAGTTTTTCTCTTTTGGTGATGCACTATCGTTGGTAGTCCCTACCACTATTGTGTTGTTACCTAAGAGGATGATATCTCTAGAGGCCGGTAAGGTTACATGAAACTACCCTTGGGAGTTGTCACTAGATAGTGAACTTTGGATCCTTTCCATCAGGTTCCTGAATTAGGGATATGGAGCAAACTCACCATGTCTTGTTTCCTTGTTCGCATCATGTATCTCTTCATAGCGTCATAATGGACATATCATTCTTGTATTTACCATTTATCATATTCACGCATTGCATTTGCATAAGTCATTGCATTTGTCATACATATTCATTTAGCACGTTTTTGTTCTGCCAATCACATACCTTCTATTGTCATTAGTCACATGTTATGTTCACTCATCCATACTCCTGCCATATAGTTGTTCATGCCTTGCATTTTTTTCTTCATTGCCAAAGTCACAATGAAGTGTGAAAGTTTACACCATGTTTTTAGTTGCATATGTTGGGTACCATAGTAATAACCATAAACAAACCATGTTGGGGTTATACAATTCTTTCTCTCAAGGATGATTGAAAGTCATATGAACATAGTACCCAATGCATTGTTAATAAAAAGGGGTGGTCTTTTGGGCGTCCTGTGTCAGTTTGATAAATATGTTAGTTAGGCATAGCATAATTATGCCCTGATCATTCATCATATCTCCTCTATGATAGGGTGTTGAAGTATTGGCAATCAAAATTTCTATTCTTGCGAACATGGGGTCGAACCAAGTGCAGTCTTTTAAGAAAAGGTTTTGTCATGTCAAGGCCAAAAATCTAGAAGTAACCAGCTTGCGAAAGTTGGGGGAGAAGATGGGTCGAATTTACATAGCTTCTTTGACTACTGCCAACACATGTTGAGCTAATAACTTACAAAATTAGGAACCGTTGATGTGTCCATGTTTTATTTCCAATTGCACTTTGAATATAACGAGATTTAATGAAAATTAGAGTTGATTCGGTCCTATGTTCTACTGAATGTCCTGTGTAAAATTCGCAATACTTCAGCAATGTATCATTCACATGCATTCATGCTTGTTTGTCTTTCAACTTTGGTTGCATTGCTCATTTCATTTTTCCTTTGAAATCAGAATCGTAATAATTGTAACCAAAGAGAAATATCACACTTTACAGCACCCTTACCAGACGCGTGCCAAGGCCAGAATAATGAGTGAAATCGAAGAAGTACAGGAACAAATGAAGGCTGATATGGAGGCCATGGAAGAATAGACGACAAAGATGATGTAAGCAATGATGAGCATGAGGAAGATGATTGAGGATAACACTGCTACAGTTGTTAATGAGAGTACTGCTACTGAGATGGACCCGATTCACCCGGCCAGTTTCAATCAAGTGAATCGCCAATCTCAGATGTAGTAGGTCAAGGAGGCGAGGCAGCGAAAAATGCATATGGACCTCATCATGTTCAAGTTCAGAGCAAGCATTCCTTCCCACCATATGGGTTGCCTCCTGATTATACACCGCCCATTGTTGTATACACTTCTAGTGAGAATATTAGCAATTTTGCATCCGTACTCATTGAGAATCAGCAACCCTAATCTGATCATGCACATTTCTCTCAAGCCATGGGGGAAAGACATGAAGTTCCCCAAGACCACACTCAATGTCGCTCGTTATCATAACCCTTGCATTTTGTAAGGGGAGAATGGCCTTCCATAATACTTGAGAAGGAAAGGATTGAGCATATGGAGGGGAGGCTACACGCCATTGAAGGAGGAGGAAATTATGCCTTTGCTGACATGGCAGAGTTGTGCTTGGTACCCGACGTGGTTATTCCTCCAAAGTTGATGCCACATTTTGATAAGTACAAGGGAACTACTTGCCCAAAGAATCACCTGAAAATTTATTGTAGGAAGATGGGGCCGTATGCGAAAGATGAAAAGTTGTTGATGCATTTCTTTCAGGAGAGTCTTGTTGGGGCAGCTATTACTCGGTATACTAACCTGGCACCTTCCCGGGTCTATTCTTGGAAGGACCTAATGGCTGCTTTCATTAGGCAGTATCAGTATAACTCTGATATGGCTCCAGATAGAATGCAACTATAGAATATGTGCAAGAAATATAATGAATCTTTCAAAGAATATGCTCAAAGGTGGAGAGATTTGGCAACTCAAGTAGCGCTCCCGATGATGGAGAGAGAAATGATAACAATGATAGTGGACACATTGCCAGTGTTTTACTATGAGAAGATGATAGGTTACATGCCTTCAAGTTTTGTAGATTTAGTGTTTCCTGGCGAGAGGATCGAAGTGGGTCTGAGAAGAGGGAAATTTGATTATGCTACTACTGTGAGTTCTAGTAATAGAAGACCTGGGGTGAGTGGAGGGAATAAGGAGGAGGGAGAAACCCATGTTGTGACTGTCGTTCTTACATGGCCAAATTTCCCACTAGCCCCTTTAAATCCCATGTACTAAAATCCTCCCTAACAATGTCAATACTCAACCAATATCAGTCATTCCCATTACTCACCACCCTACCAACCAAGAACGTCCAATCATCCACAAAGGTCACCCTTAAATCGGCCACAAAATCCACCTGCTACATATCCAAGACCAAACACCACCCCTAATACCAATCAAAACACCAACTAGGGAAGGAACTTTCCAGAAAAGAAGCATGTAGAATTCACCCCAATTCCAATATCGTATGCTGACTTACTCCAGTATCTACTCAATAATGAAATGGTAGTCGTGAGCCCAGCAAAGATTCCTCAACCTCTATTTCCTAGAGGATAAAACTCCAATGTGACATGTACTTATCATGGGGGAGTTCTGGGGCATTCCATTGATCATCGTATGACCCTGAAACATAAGGTGCAAAGTTTGATCGATGCAGGCTAGCTGAGATTTGAGGAGGAGAATCGCTTGTGATTCTGATACCTCTTTTGGTTTTTCTAAGATTTTCCTTGAATAAACGTTGGGGGCGACTCCCACTCACTTTCTCCTTAGGAGACAAACGTGCTTTTCTCTATTTGCTTTCACCATCCTGTCATAAGGTGGGTTGCGATAGATGGCGACTCCACTGGGGACATTGTTAAAAGAGTTAAGCCATTTGATCAGTATGCAATTTTATCGTGACTTTTTCTTTATTTATGTTCCCTTTTCTCTTTTATCCTTATGTTATGCTCACGTTCATGATCGTTTCATTCCGCTACAGTTCTTTTTGTGGTTTTTTCTTCAACCCCGTTTGTTTTATCCTTCATTTGGTTCGTATGCATAAACAACTCCCGAATCCTTCTTTTGAAAATTCGCAGGCCTCTTTTGGTTTTTCTAACATTTTCCTTGAATAAATGTTAGTGGTGACTCCCATTTGTTTTCTCCTTAGGAGACAAACGTGCTTTTATCTATTTGCTTTTGTCGTTCAGTTGTAAGGTAGGTTGCGACACCTCCCACTAGCTCCATTAGAGATGTATTCTTTCTTAAGGAACACTCCGATCCTAGTGACAAACCCTTTGTCCTTAGAGGTTTTGTAGAAATAATATCCCTTAGTTTCCTTAGGGTATCCCACAAAGACCCATTTGATTTGAGGTCTAATATTTTTTAAATCGTACATTTCACATCAACATAACAACCCCATATTCTTAGAAAAGACATGCTTAGCCATTACCATGCCCATATCTCATATGGTGTCTTTTCAACTGCTTTTGATGAAACATGGTTTAAGTGTGAAAATACTATAAGTAATGTATATCCCTAAAAAGAGTTATGGAGTTCTGACTAACTCATCATGGATTGTACTATGTCCAATAGGGTCAGATTTTTCCTCTCAGACACACCTTGCGGTGTTCCAACTGAAGTGAGTTAGGATATAATCCTACACTCTCTCAGATAGTCGTCAAGCTCCTGGCTTAAGTATTCACCTCCACGATCTGATCGTATGGCTTTAATACTTTTTCCTAGGTCATTCTTTACCTTGTTCTTGAAATCCTTGAACTTTTCAAAGGTTTCTAACTTGTGCTTCATAAGATGCCAAAATCTATATATTGAAGTCATTAGTAAATGTGATGAAGTAAGAGAAGCCGCCTCTAGCAGGTCGATTCAAGGGTCCATATACATTACTATGTATCAGTTCCAAAAGGTCACTAGCCCTCTCACCTTGACCGGTGAATCAGGTCTTAGTCATCTTTCCCAATAGATAAGATTCACACTCCTCAAATGATTCATAATCAAATGAGTCGCAAGAGTCCATCTTTATGGATCTTGGAGATATGTTTCTCACCTATATGGCCTAAATGACAATGCCAAAGGTATGTAAGGTTCAAACCATTTGAATTAACCCTTTTTCATATTTATGTTGTAAATGGACATTTAGAGATCTAGAACATATACTCAATATTCATAGACAAACTAGCATAGAAAACATCATTCACATAAAATAGAAAAATATTTGTCCTTTATAAAAATATGAAAACCATTTGTGTCCAAACAAGAAATAAAAATGATGTTTTGGCTAATCAATAGAACATAATAACAATTATTTAATTCCAAAATAAGCTCATATGACAAAGTCAAAACAAAAGACCATACAACTAATGAAACAACTTTTTGCTCCATTTCCCTACTCGTAGGTCCACTTCACTTTTGGTCAATTTTGCTACTATCCTTTAGTCCCTCCATATTTATACAAATGTGAGAACATCATTCGGTGTCCAATACCTATGATGTTGAAGTAGACCTCAATAACATAAATACCTAGAGCAGAAGTCTCACTTCCTTTTTCATACTCTTGTACTCTTCTAGGCATATCAAACATTTCCTCTTCTAATGCTCAGTTTTACCGAATTGGAAGTAGGTTGCATGCTTAGGTATGCCATTGCATCCTTCAGGCAAGAATTGCTAGGCTTTGAAATTTTCTTACCTTTACACTTCCACACAAAAGGACACTACTTTTTGCTTGTGATTCCTCCAAGTTGTACCATCATAATGGTTTTGGATGTGTAAAACTTTTGTTGCCTTGCTTGCTTCTAAAAGAGAAACTTGAGGTATTTGATAATATCAAATGCCTCCATGTTCTTGTTGTGCTTTCACATTTTCGAGCTCATAGTAGAAAGCATGAGACATTCAACATCAATGGCGTCATTCAGGTGCTTCTAATAAGCATTCTTGTCAACCCTTGAATCATTAGCCGTAGGTGGCTCAAGAGTTTGCTCATCAAGTACATACAACTTACTTTCTTATTTGAGGACAATCCTCAAGTTTTTGTACCAATCTAGAAAGTTATTTTCATATAACTTGTCCTTCTTAAGGACTGGTCACAATGACAATTTGCTTGCAAACATGGTAATTCTAAAAAATCAAACATGTAGGTTTTAATTATTACAATTTAAAACATATTTAACTAGGAATTTTATTAAATATGCTCCCACTACTTTACTCAAATCAATAAGCCTCATTTACTGAGTCGGAAAATCCCATTGGAAGATTTTCTAGTAGACTACGATCCATATTTCACTTCATCCTGAATTAGCTTTGGTTGGTCACCTAGAACTTAGTTATTTAGATAGGAAACTCCTTTCCAATTGCATCCCTATGTTAATCTTGGATCAGTTAGGTGAGTAACTCCTTATTCCAATATATCTTATAAATCAATGTCCAACTCATGCCTCCAAGCTATCTCAATCCTATTGAAAGACTCGCTTAAGTCAAACCCAATGGTTGGCAATTGGATATTACAATTATCCCATCGCGCCTCACCAAGATTGATTAAGGTGCCCAATGTTAGCATGACTACACTTATACAATCCTAGCTATGACGAGTGTCATGCATCGGGGAGGCATTTAAAACTTAATATTAATTGAGGAATTTTATTAAGTGATCTCATTGTTGTTTGTATTAGTATAGAAGGCATCTCTCATCATACATATCATGCTTCCATACATTTTATAAATATGCAAAGCATACAACGCATGCGTTTTATACATCTCATATATAAACATACATCCACACATTTCATATATCACATATATAAAACATGCAATCCATACATTTCATACATCACATATATAAAACATACAAGTCACGGTGATTTGGTTATGACCTCTAAGAAATAAAATTAAATCATGACTTGTAGATCGTATTTAAGATTACAACTAATTATGACTCATAGGTCACCCAAAATAAACCACGACACATAGACCACCAAAGGGGAATAAAACAAATCATGACACGCACTCCATATTTTAAATAAACAAAAACAAATCTAAGGCCATAACCAAAAACAACTAAGAGAAGTATATAAAACAATTTTATAATAAACAAAACTTTGCACAACTTTCCAGACCACCATGACCATGGTCAAGGCCACCACAACCATGGTCGTGTTGCTTTCTTGGAAACATGATTTTGTCCAGAACACATATACAATATTAAAACATACATTTCATAGCAAACAACATGATTTAAAATAGCATATCATATATGGGATAAAATCATGTCAAACATGTTTTCTCGTACAAAAGAAACTTCCTAAGGACTCGTGATAATCATGCAACCAATGCTCTAATATCAGTGTTGGGGTTTCACAGACTGTAATTTTAAGATTTTCAAAGATACCATGAGCGGAAACCACATCTCATGGACTACGCATTATGCAAGAGTCACTAAGGATTAAGTGGTTACCTTTGGAGCACGCTTTCAAACTAGGAGGTTGTTTTTTATCACCAAACATCAAAATTACAACGCCTTTACTTAGTCCACGTGAGCAACACTAGAGGGGGGGTCTCAGTGCTAGCAAGATTGTAGATGCATAGGGATTTGGTGTGACACACTTTTCTCTCTCAAAAGTGAATAAGGAATTTTATGTAGTTCGTCAGTTTCACCTCTCTCATATATATAGGAGAGTGAATTGATCTAAATCTCAATTAAATCTTATCTTCATCGAATCTTATTTGATACAGATAATTATCTTATAAAATTTTATTTGATCTCATCAAATCGTATTTGATTTAAATCTATAAATAATTATCGTATAAGATATATATAAATAATTAATTAAATCATATCTAATTAATTGTCTCATCAGATTGATTCTTATTTAATTGAATATATTGTTAATTAATTAACTCTTATTTTATTAATTAACTATGAACAAAATTAATTCACATTTAATTTATTCATTTTTTTCAATTGATTACTCTACTCGTATGACTATATAGGCTCCCACAAGATTGACAATAATATTATCTTATAATATTATAAACAGTGGTATGCATTTAGCAATGCATCGCTACCACCTAACCCATGAGAAAATCAATGATTCAATTTCAACCTTACTGTAGCCATTTTCACCATGTAGCCTTTGTCTCTTCGTCCAAATGTCTTGATCGAACATGAGGCATCCTCCTTAAGTCCAATCGTTGATTTCTTGATACTTGAGTGGACGCATAAACACAAATGGATCCAATATCTCATATTGGCCCATTTTTGTGTGGCCACGGGCATAGTGCATCCCATTCTATCGAGAGGCCCATAAACATAACTCCTAATATGTAAGAGGGAGGGACATATCCTATCTAGATTACTCACATCCCTATACATGATTCATTGCAAGCTCAAGTACTATCTTTATGATCAACCTGTTATGGATAACGTTTACTAACATTAAAGCCTACAACTCATACAAATAGGAATCATAGTGACTTCAAGTCTAAAAACTGCTATCACCTTATGGTTGCCACAAGAAGCGCTTATGACATCACTTAGGTAACTATTATGAAGCTTTCTCATAGTGGGTCTATCCAATATAAATATTACTCCTAATATGTTTAGACTTGTGTGCTGACTTGATTTCCCATATCCATGACCTCTGAGACGTGGTCATCGGTCTAAGTACACAATAGACTCAATGCATTATTGTTGTCCTAATCAACAATAATACTTGACTACGGATGCTTTTAGAATAGTGTTTAATTGTTCAATGAATCTCACGATCAAGTTCTACTTATTTTTCCATCAAAAGAATCACCTATTCTAAGGACATTATTATGCTATAAAACTAATAACATAATAATTGGCATGCCTTGTTTTTATATAAAATATATTAACCAAAATTACAATACAAATATAATTTGTAATGGATTGACCAATAAGACTAATTCCAAAATCGATTCTTAAGAAATATGAGACTTTTGGCATAATAAAACTTAACGTATTTAATTAAAATGTAAAAGAAAAAACTACATCTTCAATTAGGCTTTTTTTTATTAATTTTCCGTGTTTGGAAAAATGGTATCAATGAAAGTAATAATAATATATACGAATGGTCGAATGTCTCTAGTATGATTATTTTATGGTTGTATTTTGGAATGCCAAGTGATTGAGTTGGAAGTTTCAAGAGGTGGATATCCATGCCCAACCAAGGTAACAACTTCATTCAAAATTTTCAAAATTGACTCCAAAATAGCTTGAGAGTGTGAATTTAGAAGTATCTATAAAAGAGGGTGTATGTGCTAGAGAATGCAACTTATGATGAATCTTAAACTCAGAGAGAATTAATAAGAGATCTCAATGAGCTCTAATATGGGTCTTAACCATTTCTTGCTATGTGTTTAAAGGATGGTGTGTATTGCATCACTTGTACCTGCGCATTGTGTGTTGGTGCTTATCATCCTACATACTTAATTAGGTGTATTAATTTTTTTTTTACCTACCTTTACTTAATTATTCTTTCTCTAAACATTAATAAGAAACAATTAAATAGATAGATAAGAAAAGAATAATTTTAGAATCATAATTGATAAATTTGATGTAATTAATTATTTTTCTTAAATAATGTTAATTAATTGAGAAAATTTTATAATTAGAGACAAAGTTATAATATAACTCTTTTAAGTGTTAAACTGGTGTAATACTTGTTATTATGATCAACTTATTTAACTAAACGAAACAGTCTAAAATTCCTCAAACATTAAATTTGAAAAGTATACACAATTACTATAGCCTACTTACCCATCCCAATGATCTAAAGGAATTATAAGGATAGCAATAAAGCGTGAAATTTTATACGAAATCACTACTTTATCACCGAGCTTATGAATGCGTAAAGGATAAGTAGTTATTGTGGTTTCATAAGATTTCATTTCAAACATGATTTTTTTTTATAGTATTTATTTACTATGAGAAAATATGGATGCTTGAAGTGGAAAGAGAATCTGAATATTCATGCTCTGACCCTATTCTGCCACGAGCTTATAATGCAAAGGGCATTCGGCCATGATTGCATTTCGCTGGCTTCCACTCACATTCTGTTACAACCAATCATTCAAATCTTCTGGCATCTCCTAAAATTTATATTCAACACAGATATAAATAAAAATAATTAATTTTATATTGATTAATAAAATTAATTTATATAATTTGATTTTATTAATTTTAATCCAAAAAATATTTTTAAAATATTTTTATTATAACAGGTTATCATAAATAAAAAGTTATTGAAAATAAAATTATAATTAAATAAATAGTGTTTTAAAAATAATACCATTAAATAAGAAAAAATTAATTAAATTTATTTATATTTAAATTTAACATATAAAATTATTATTTTTATTTTTATATATATCACACAGAAAAAGTGGTATGTTAAATGAATTTATAGTTAAAAGGATAGATCTACTCTGGTAGATTAATTCTCAAAATCTATTTATTTATTATATCACGTGTTTATATAAATTTGCAGTTAAAATTCTTACTGGTTCAATTAGTTATGATTAAATAACTGTTGTAAAAAATTTTAAATTGTGTACACAAAAGTTTGCATTACACTCTCCATTACATTTTCTTTTTTATTAATTTTAAAAACTATTTTCTTCTCTTTTCTTACATAAATACCTATTTAGTTTATGTCACTATAAATATTTTTTTTCCATTTGTAATTGTTCATACTATCGTCCTTAATTTTGAGACCTTAAAAAATAAAATAAAGATTTAGAAAAAAAAATTGAATTATAATTTAGAAAAAAAATTGAATTATAAGGATGCCTAAAATTTTGTTTCACTTTTCAAATTATTAAAATTAACAATAAAGTTACTTAAAATAAGTTGTTGATGACTCGTTAAAAATATATCAGTGAGATAATCATTTATAATTTTTCGTCACGGCTAACCAATCTATTTATATTAAGACAAACTTAAGGGTAATATATTTAATATGTAATTTAATTTTTAAAATTCAAAGATAATAATATAATATTATCTCAAGTCCTAAACATTAAAAAACAAATAATTATATTTTTTTATCCTAATTATAAGAAACATATTTGTTTTGCTAAAAGTTTTTTAATTTTTGTTGAAAGAATTATAAAGAAACATATTACTAATTTCAAATATACTAATGGCTAATTTCTTTTTATATCATTGATTAAATGTAAAATCTATTAACGATATATCATATGATAAAAATGGGTGTATTTAATGAATTATTAACAATGTAACTCATTCTGATGGCTGAAAAAATGTATTCCTTATAGTATAAAAAATATTTCTTATGGGTATAGGTTATTGTATGTATCTGACTATCATTTTAATCAATGTATCTTTTTAAAATAAAATTTAAATTTATGATAATATTAATTATAATTAATAATTAATTTAACTATGTATTAGTATTGATGAATTAGGTTATTATTTCTTACTTATATAACCAAATGTATTATTATTTAAGCATTTCTAACCAAAAATAAATAAATTAAGCAGTCACAAGTCCAAACACGAGAAGCGCGTAGGACGTGGTCCGCGTCGAGCAGAACTGCATGTCTTCTTATTCTAAACGAACTGCTCTATTCAAGGCAAAAGGAAAACATGGCATTTGATCATTAATGAAAAACGTTATCTGTTAATTTATGGATCCAAAGTATGACGAAAGAAAAAGAGTGACACTCTCAACCCGCACGCCCCAGTTATTACTGTTATCACACTGATTAATATAACAGATTAATCACATTTATAAGATACAAAAATTTGGTTAATCTTATCTTACGAGCACAAACAAAATTCTCAGATGGGTATAGATCCATTTCCATGCCTTCTTATGCCACTTTTGCTAACCGAGAATCTTCCACTGGAAAACGATCTCTTCATTGCAATTGGGCTCAGCACACAATGCAACACCCTTGATTTGTATATGCACTTGCTACTCTCTCCGTGCGACCTCTTTGAAGGACCTGCAGCTTCAGTGGAATCTTCGTCTTCACTCATTTGCAATACATGAGCAACAGAAAGAGCATTTTGAAACGAATGGTCCATTGACACCGACCTACCATCGTCTCTAATCTCAATCACCCTGTGCCTGCCCTGAAAGCTACTCAAGTCGCTAAAAGCGCGCAATGCAGGCTTTGGATACGCTCTAGTGTGATGCATGTTTTCTTCTACTTCTTCTTGCACCACCACGCCAAACTCGTTGCCACTTTCTACACTTTCATTATCAGGAGAAGTTTCGTTTGTTGAAGGGGCCTCCACCTCAACCTGAGAAGAAGTGAAAGTGAATATGCCAGCACGACACAAGGGGCAGCTAGAGTGTGACTTGAGCCACGTGTCGATACAAGGAGCATGGAAAACGTGGCTGCATTTTGGCAAGAGCCTAACACTTTCGTCATCTTGAAACTCGCTGAGGCAAACTGAACAATCGGTGACTCCAGCAGAACCACCAATTCCTTTCTTGTAATTGAAGACCGCAATGGATTTGATCAGAGCCTCGTCGAGGCCCGTGTTTGAATCATGCTCGGGGAGAGTGTCATTGTGGTTCTGATTGTCTTGCAAGTGATCTTCATTTGGGTCTCTGCGTGCGGACTCTCTGGGGCCACAGTACTTGGATATTAGAGTGTAGTAACTCACCACAAGAAAAGCAGTGGCCAAGATCCCAATGATTGCAATGACAAGAGGAGAGAAATTTGGGCTTGAATCATCATCAGGGTACTCAAAGGGTGGAGGAGGAGGATACACAATGTAACACCATTGTGGACAGTACAAGCTACAAAATCCTTGAGAACAGTCTTTGCTGTTCATATATGGAATCCAAGTTCTGGGGTTGCCAACAACAGCCATGGACAAACACACACACTATATAGTATATGCTAATTCGTGAACGATCTTAGAATCATAGTTTTCTGTCTTCCAAGCTTGTGAATTTTCACTTTCAGTCAAGAGAAAGAAGGTTAATAAAGCTTCGGAGGACTAAAGATCTCAACTTAAATAACATAGCAGCAAGCAGAAGAAGAAACTTGTTTATTACATTATAGAAGGAAAATTATGGGGTGAAAAAGTTCTATGTCAAACCAATGATTACAAGCATATATAGGTACAAAACAAAGGGAAATACTTATGAGTGCTAGAGAAAAGAAGAGCATGCAGAGAGAGAGAGAGGGAGACTTTGCTGGACCCGAGTTTCCTTCGAGGCAAGAGAAAATTGGAAAGCAAGGCAAAGACAGGGAAAATTGGAGCTCTGGTGGGAATACTTTTTAACTTTTCTTTTTCTTTTGCTGTTCATAGCTTTTTTTTTTTTCTCTAGTGTATATATCTTGGTTATAATTGTTTGTGGGCATTGAGGGTGGTGTACGGGTGAATGGTGAATTGGTTATAGTGTTGGTTGGGAATTTATCAAAATGATCAATGCTTTTTCATTTTTTTTTCTTTTTGTCCTATGCTACCATCCAATTGAATGAGGTTTAAATTCTTTATGAATTGCGAAGTTAAAGCCTTATAGATTAATAAGTTCATTAATGCCTACAGCTAGGGGACGAGATAATTTGGCCGTCAAGTTAGTTGTACCTGATAAGGGAGTGGGGTTATATATGCTATAAATTTTAGGACTTTTTGCTTTCAATATTGTATATTACTCAGGCTCACTACAAGAAAAAATATTTTTAACATCATCATTTTAGTATCGATTTTTATCAAGATGGATGTTAAAAAAAATGTGATGACATACTCATAAATAAATAGATATCATTAACATTGATTTTTAAAAAATTGATGTTGTGTTTTGAGGTTTACATCGATTTTTGTTAAAATCAATGTTATTTGATGATTAATAACATTGATTTTTTAAAAAATCGATGTTGAGTTTTTCACAAACTCAACCCTTTTGTTCACTCGTTCTGGTGCTCACTCAACCCTCAACCCTCCTTTAAGACTTCAAATCCTTCGACCATACCCCTTCACCCATCTTCCCAATCCAACATTGACGACCATCATTCGTTCACCAATTAGTTCCTACGACCTCGCTGCCGCTTTGGGCCTCAGCGACATCCTGGAGAGCTACGGCACTTGCCTTTTTCTCCACCTTACTCAGTCAGAGATTTGCAACTTCGCTCGCCTCAACCGTGCATCATTTAAGTATTCTACTGTTGACACATTGAAGCAATAATATCACTTTTTGCCTGCCAAACACAAGGTTTTTCTTCTCCCTTGTTCAGCCAAATGTTTTTCATTAAATAAAGAAATGACAATCAATTGTATATTGAATTTCTTAATAGTGATGTCATGGCTAAATGGTCCAATCGAAGCTTGTAAAGACTGCTAACCACTTATATTTCCATTTTTTTTTACAAGCATTGATGCCTATTTCTAACAAAGAGTCTCTATTTTTATTTGTTGCCCTAAAATAAGTTATACCTAATAACTATCTTAGTGACGTTGTCAAAAATACATTACAGAAGAGAGAGGGCCTGAGAGGAGAGAGATGGCCTATTGCAAATGCTTTGGTGAGTATCTTTTCTTTTATCCTTAAAATATTTATAAGGGCTGAGAGGGTATGATATCTTAGTGTAAGTCATGGAAGGTGCTGACCTTGGAATGAAAAATATAAATGATGCTTTTAATGCAACTTCAATTAGGACTTTGAAATTTTGGTTCACATGGAACTTGTTCTCTTCTTAGTCTAGCCTACTTAAACATCAAATTCTATACAAAATATTTTATTTTTCATCTTCATATTTTGTTATGTCCTTGTAGATCTAATGCTAACCATGAAATCATTTAAAAATCTACACCTTGAAAGCTTTTTTCTTTTATCTTTTTCCAAAATATAATGTTTTGCATCTTAGTTAGATGAAAGTTATCCTCTAGATTAAATACATAAATTAGCTATTTGAGTTTATATTTTTCTAGAATATACTTTTCTTATGCTAATCATGGAATCATTAATATCATGAGATTGTAAGTATTGTGATATTGTAACAAAAATAATATTTTTAAATATTTTAATTTAAAATTAATATATTTTTTATAAATTGGTTCTGCTTGATTCATTGTTAAAACAAACAAAATATTAAAAAAATTTACAAAACATAACATCGGTTGATCTAAAATTGACGTAGAAAGTATTCTTACAACATTGATTTTACCAAAAACTAATGTGTTGTATATGACTTCTAACATCAATTTTTTTTAAACCGATGTAAAAGACGTTTTAAAATATATAATTTTGGTCATATTTTTTTACATCAGTTTCAGTTAGAACTAATGTAGAAAGAAATTTTTAACATCAATTTTAAAACTGATGTTGAAAATATTTACTTTTAACGACGGTCATTTCAACATTGGTTAACTTGTCCAAAGTCGATGTTAAAACTCTTATATGTAGTAGTGGCTATTATGTAAATAACAGAAATATGTCTTGAGAACTTGCACAATGTGATGAATACTTGAATGTAAACAGATCACGATGTTCTTTAAAAAAGATTTCACCAAAAATAGTAACGAATCTATTTTGTTGGGAACACTAGCACTTTTGCTATTTAATCGGATATGGTGCTCCATTGTCTCTTCTCTACGTATCACATTTACTTTGGGGAACTTTAGCATATGACTGTCCTGTTTTACTTTGCAGTTTGCATATATTCTCCCCACTGATCCCAACAGTTAGTATCTTTCTCTCCCGTAACTTACGGCCATGTTTAGGACTAATTAACTTCTTTTGTAAGAAAATATTCCAACATTAAAATAACTCCTTCAACGGTATCCCCTAGCCTTTAAAACAGATAAATAACAATAAACAAACCTTGAGCTACACGACAACAAAGTCCTTTACTCATTTGGTAACCTAATTATATTGCTGATTCATTTGACATCATGATATATAGCATATATATTCATGACGGAATAAATGTGCAATAAAAAAAAAAGAGGCTATGTCTGCTTTAAAGCTTGTGGTCAATTATAGTTGTCACTTTTTACAAAGCACTTAACCAAGCATTTGCTCAAAACTCGGGACCCTATCTTCTCCTTTTCAACTTCATTTTCTGGGTGTGGCCACACTAGCTGAAGCCACGCCGTTATCTGGTTAAATATCATATTCACGATGCCACTGTATTGCCTTGGAAGTTGCAGATCTAATGATACCCTTAGTTTTATTCTAGGGATGTCGCGATCTCTATCTGTTGAACCTGTGGGTCTAGCCATCTTGTTGTCACTATGCAATGGAATGTGACTTTGTGTTATTTCCCTGACTTTGATGCACTTTAATATTTAACTCTTCATGGGAACGGGGAGTGATCGATGGAGGAAAGCATGATTAGTCCAACAATCTCAAATAATCTTATCAAGGAATAGAAGGCCTAATGACTAAGCAAGAGCTAAAAGAGTTAAAGTGGTTTTGTAAAGCTTGGTCATGGAGGTACAAGCAAAAGAAGGTGGAGCTGAATATGAGTACTATCCAAAGATTATCACATTCTTAATTACAACTTGAAGATAATTTTAGTCCAACTTAAAATTGTCACATATGTGGACAAGAGCTTCTTTGTGCTAGTTTCTTAGTTTCGGTTACTTAAGACCCAATTTTTTATTTTTCTTTAATTTTGGTATTTTATTTTGATGTAATAGGTTCATATGACCATTGATATCATTTTGGTCAATTATTATATTTTTTAGGCTTCCCAAACTATTATACTGGTTAATGAGATTTTATTTTAGCGAAAATTTAATGTGAGAATTTAATTCTTAATGAGAATTAATTCTTAGTGGGAGATTTAAAGGGAAGCCTAGCTTATAAATAAGAAAAACTTTGTAGTTTTTAGGTAGATTGAGTTTAAATGAAATATGAGTTTTTTTCTTTTTGTGAGAGCTTCCCTTGGTTCTTGGACAAAAAACTGAATTTGTTTTTATAAGACAACTTGTGGTGATCATATGACTTATCACTTACCTTCACACATTTTTCTTGAGTCTAATATGAATATCTTTTTCTAAAGAAAACTAAAAGACCATTTCCTAAATCTGAATTCTTCAAGGCCTTCCTTCAAGTTTTCATGTTTCATATAATTTGCCATCAAAGCTTCTACTCCTTGAAGTTCAGGTTTGAGGTTTCTTTGTTTCAATTTTTTCTAAATTTTCTAGTTCTTTTGTTCTTCAGTTTGTGTTCATTTATTTCTTGAGACTTTCTATTCTATTTGCGAGCCTTGTTTTATTTCCATTTTGTGATTCCTTGTTCTTCTTTCATGTCTTTTAATTTCCCTCATCTTCTTTGAGTTCAACATTAGATTTTAAGTTAACTTTGAGTTTTGTTAAAAAAAAATTCATGCAAAAAAAATCTAGAATCATTGAAGAAAAAGTCTAAGTGGATTCAAGAGTGCATCAACAACATATAGCATAACCCAATTTCTAGAAGAAGAAAAAAAGAAAGAGAGAAAAAGGAAATAAAAGAGTTTTATGAATGGGAAGGACTCTATACTCTCTTTGTGAAAATCTTATCATGTGTCTTTGTCCATTATCTTGTATTTGTTCTTATCTTTGGTGTGTTTATCATTCATGTTATTCTTATAATATTCCTTGTTAACCCTTTGTAATTCTCTAAATTCTAAGTTGCTTGATTGTTCCCTTGTTGTCTTGAAAAAGAATCATTGATAAGGTTTTCTCTTAAGAACTTACAAGAGAAAGTAGAGTGGTAAAAGACAAGAGCGATAAGATCATCATCGAGTAAAAGCCAAATTGAGTGATAAACACGAGTGTATTGCGAGGACCAAATTTTATCATTTTTCTTACTAACATGGCAGGAAGTGAAGGAAATCCACAAGGAGAATTATTAGCCATCCAAATGCAAGCTTTAACTAGCCATCTTGAAAAGTTATTTGATAGAAAACTTGAAGAAATCCATCGACATATGGATCAAATGAAGAATCAAATTGTTAATAGGCAAGCTTTTCCAAGGAGAGATGATCATGAAGGAGGTTGGAGCCAAAATAAGGAATATGATCATGAAGAAGAAAAACCAATCAGGAGAATACCTATTCAAAATAATAAAAGGAGGTATGGAAATCAAGGAGATGATGACCTGGAGTGAAAATTCAACTTCTTGAAACTTGGAGTGAAAAATGTGCGTAGATTAAATTTTCTCATGTCAAAGCTATTAAGAAGGATAAAAGGTGAAACTTGCAACTCTTGAATTTACTGATTATGCTCTTGTTTGGTGGGATCAAATGTAGAAAGAGAGAGCTAGATATTGAGAACATTCTCTAAGAACTTAGGAGGAGATTAAATAAATTATAAGGAGGCGATGATGTAGCATATGCAACAAAGATGTATCATTATGTGGAGCTTCAAGAGATGGTTAATTAACCCATCAAACTGGAGCAACAATTAAATAGAAGAAATAGTTTGAGGAAAACACTAACTCAAGTTCTTTCTCATTGAAAAAGCAAAATGAAGCTAAACCTTTACCTTGTGTTTGGATCAGGAATTTCAAAATTTCAGGGAATTCAAAATGTCTAGAATTTGAATTGCTTTGATTTTAATTTCCTTCATTTTTTAAATGCTTTGTTTGGATAAATCAATTCAAATTTCTTCAATTTTAAATTCTTTGTTTGGATAGGGCAATTCAATTTCTTCTATATGCAAAATTTCAATTTTATATTTTAAATAGATGAAATTTTAATATTAAACATTATGGAAAACAAACACAATCTAATTTTGAAATATTAATTAATTTTTTTTTTCAATTTTTGATAATTTAAAAATACAAAATATTGATAATTTTAACTAGGTTTGTTTGTCTGACTACAACTAGTGATATTTTTAAACCAATATCAACCAAGGTTATTTTTCGGTCGACATCAAATAATTTTTTTTTGTCAAAGTATGTTGGGAATATTTGTCAGCTCACGTCAGTTGGAACTATTTTTTGGCTAACGTTGATTGAGTCTATTTTTCAGTCGATGTTGACTAGGTTTTTTTACCAACGCCGGTTCGGGTTTGTTTGGCTAACACCGGCTAGGGTATTTCCGAACGACATTGATCAAGGCTATTTTTAGCCAACGTCGTACTAAAAAGTCCTAGCAGGCGTTGACAAAAAAGTCTACCCGATATTGGCTAAAAAGTATCTTGGTCAACGCCAACCAATAAAACCTACTTGATGTCGGCCGAAAAATATTATTGGTCAATGTTAGCCCTGACCAATGTCGAACAAAAAACCCTACACAACATCGACTATAAAATAGCCTCGGCTGATGTTGACTAGAAAATAGCTTGGACCGATGTCGACTAGAAAAACTCTAGTGGATTTCGACTGTAAGAACCTTGTCGATGTCGACTAAAAATAGTCATGTCTGATGTCGGTAAAAAAATACCTAGCTGGTGTTAGCAGAAAAACTAGCCAACATCAACAAAAAAACCTAGCTAATGTGGTTAAGAAATAGCTCTGGCTGATGTCAGCAAAAAAAACCCTAACCGACGTCGGCTAAGAAAATCTAGTTGACATCAACCAAAACACCCTAGCTAACATTGACTGAAAAATAACCCTAGCCAATATTGGCTCGAAAAACCTAGTTAACATCGGCTTGGAAACCATAGCATGTGTCTACTCAAAAGTTAGCCATGGTCGATGTCAGTAGACAAAATCTAGCTAACGTCGGCCAAAAAAATCATTGGTCAACATCAACTAAAAAAACCTAGATCACAACGACCAAAATATTCCTTGGCAGACGTCAGCAAAAATTCCCATGATTGATGTCAGTGAGAAAATAATCTTAACCAACATCATATAAAAAAAATCTTAGCCGATATCAACAAAAAATAGCTTTGGTTGACATCATACAAAAAAATTCTGACTGAAAAAACCTCGGCCAACGTCAGTGAAAAACAACTATGTCGATGTCGGTTGTAAAAAATTTGGTCACCCGTAGTTGCGAGTGTTGAGCAAGAAAGAGTCGCAAGCAAGAACGTGAGTTAAAGTGAGCATCTTCGAAAAAAGAATTTCAAATTCTATATTTTTTGAGAGAATTTGAAATCCCACTATTTTAGTCAATCAAAATGATTCATAAAAATACCAAAAATTAAATCTCCTTTCAAATATTCTATCCAAACAAGCTATTTTATCATGAGTCATTTTAAATTCCTTGAAAAAATGAATTCTCCTGCTGAATTGCTCCATCCAAACACACGCTTAAAGAACTTAGATATAGAGTGATTCAAATGCCTTGGAAGAGGACACATTACTTCTCAATGCCCAAATAAGTGGATCATGACCTTGCAAGATAATGGAGAGCTACAGACAAATGAAGAATTTGATCATGATTCAACTTCATCTCTAGAGGATGATAATGAGGATCTTCCATGTGGTGAAGATTTGTAGGTTGTAATCAAAGTTTTGAATATGCAATTAAAGGAGAAAGATGAAGCTCAAAGAGAAAATATCTTTCATATTGTTCACACTCTCAAGATAGGCAAGTGAACCTAGACTATTTGAAGGAAGAAAGAGTAAGTATTTAGAGTTATCATATCCACGGAGACTATGTGCAACAAATAGGAAATTAACAAATGGTTTTTAGAAGCAGTAAGTTGTCAATTTGTTGTGGCGAATGTCTCAAGTTTTAGTTTTGAAAAGAAGGATTTATCTATAGCAAATTGAGAATTTGCTATGGCAAAAGTAAACTATTTTTGGCTTTTATAAGAAAATTTGGAGCGAAACAGAATTAAAAAGAAGAAAAGTGTTGCCGAGATGAAATCCATAGAATTCTACATGTGAAATTTGTTCCTAATGAATTTCTCAACTCAATGCAACCAAGATTCAAACTAAAATGACTGATCCTAATTTCGTAGTGATTAATCCTTGAGTTCTAAACCAAATCCATAATTCCTTAGGTGATTTGACCTAAAACTTAGAGCTTGATCAATGAATCTCTATAATTCAAGCACGTGATTTCATCCCCAAAATCAAATCCTTGCACAGTCTTAATTCAGATCTAGGACAACTTGTTTCCACACAACCCAAATCTATAAAAGCTAGGTTGAAAACTTCTAACATGCATCTAAGAGTAGAATTGAAATATGATCACATTAACTAAGAGAATTAATCAGACAATAGAGATTTACGTATTGATCCTCTATCTCCCATTTGAACGTATCAGCACCCTTCACCTTCAACAAAGGTGAAAAGGCTTTCAATTTTCCTGTCGAATTGGCAATAAATCTTCACATGAAGTTTATCTTCTCAATCAAACTTCGGGTATATTTTTTAGCCCAAGGCCTTAGTCTACACTCAAAATGGAAATGTTGCCTTTAGTATTTTTAAGCCTGACTTGTGAATATATTCTAATCCCCCCTCTCTCTTGTAGAATCATTGTCTCAGTTGCAAACTGTGTATAATTGTACTGAGGGAGAAAAAGCTCTTAAGTGTTCATGTGTTCTTCATCCATTTCCTACCTTTCCGTGTGTAATTTCAAGTTGCTCATCTCCATGAGGGGTTGATTTCCATTGTTGTAAGGGGTACATGTAGGCACTTTTCAACTCTCATGTATCTTTTGACATAAATAATATATTGTCGCAACCTACCCTTTGGCGGGGGGCACGAAAAGGCCTCTCGGATGGGCCAAAGGTGCGTCTTCCATTGAAGGAAAACGCGTGGAGTTGCCACCAATGTTTATTCGTGGAAAACATTGGAAAAAAAATGGAAAAGGTTGAAGGTCTGCATATTTTGAAAATGAGGGTTCGGGAGTTTTTTATGCACGAGGAAGGTATTAGCACCCCACGCGCCCTTCAAGAGGGACATCAGCCTCTAATCGAGTGTGCAAATCATGACTTCAATATTATTTATTTTCCCTTTTATATTTATTTTCTTTTTTGGGCTTTTTATGTTTTTTACTTTTTTGTGGTCGACAAGGATGTTTCCCTCGCTTCTACGTATTCCTCAATTGCAATGAGGAAATCAGACCTACGTAGTTGTTTAAGAACTAAATGTTGGTTAAATTGTTTTTTTTATCTTTTTTGAAAGATTGATTTTAACTGAGCAAAAGTCGTTGAACCTTGGAACAATCTTTTGATTTTTGAAAAGAGAGAATCGTTAAGGTGTTGGACCTTTGAACAATCTCTTGATTTTTGAAAGGAGAAGAGAACCGTTAAGGCGTTGGACCTTTGAACAATCTCTGGAGTTTGAAAGGTGAGAATTGTTAAGGTGTTGGACCTTTGAACGATCTCTTGATTTTTTTTATGAAGTAAAGAAGTTTATGAGTTGGTTTTATTTGGTTTTGGCTCATTAATCTTCAATCCCTTTTTTAGAGATAACTTGCGACGCTAATGACCAGTTAAAACTTATTTTACATTGATGAAAAGAGTTTACGACACAAATGACCGGTTCAAACTTATTTAAACAGTGATTAGGTGAGATTACCACACAAACGATCAGTTGAAATTCATTTAAACAGTGATTAAGTGAGATTACAACACAAACGACCGGTCGAATTTTATTTTAATGGTGATTAAACGAGATTATGGTATGAACGATCGGTCAAAACTCACTTTGAACAAAGAAAAAGATCACCGATGATCGAAGAAGGAGATGAAGATGCACAAACAATAAAGGGGACCCCTAAGGGACCATAAATCAAAGTCAAATCCTTAAAGCAATCACTAACTGGATGAAGAATGAACGAAGAAAGGCGAAGAACGTTCACGAAATTGGTCATGGAAGCGCCTTGGCCTTGATTTTCTTCTTCTTTCTCCTTCTTTTCACTAATTTTAAGTGAAATATGCTTTCCAAGGGTGCTGAACCCTTTCTCCTCAGCCTTCCACGCCTATTTACAGCAAAATAGGGGGAGGAGCTTGCCACCCGCCTTGCCCAGGGGAGCTGCTGGCTAACTCTAGAAGCAACTTGCTCACCCAGGTGAGCTGGTTGCTTCTCCCTTAAGTCATCTAGTGGGCCCAGGGGCTAAGGAATGTCCAAAAATGGACCATTAGGGTATAACAGTTGCCCCTCTTTACTTATCTTTTATTGAAGATAAAAGGGAAGTAAAGATAAGACACTAATTTCGTTTGAGGTAACTTTCCACCTGACCGACCACTAGCGGAAGTCTAAGCAATAAAACCCGTGAAAGCATGAAGACATTGAAGTAGAAGCTTTTCTCGTTTTATTCTTTTTTTCATTTTTATTTTCTATATATATTTTTATTTTTATATTTAAAAAGAATAGAAATATTGGACGTCGAGTCCTATGAAGCACATGGATAAAAGATATTGAAGTTTTTGAGATGAAGACATCGTCATCTTCGAAAGCGTAAATGATGGCATTATCACTTTTTGAAGGCATGCATTGACTGAAGACATTGTCGTCTTCGAAATGTAAATGAGGACATTGTTGCCTTTTGAAGGCATGCAATGACTGAAGACATTGTTGTATTTGAAATGCAAATGATGGCCATTGTCACTTTTTGAAGGCATGTAATGACTAAAGACATTGTTGTCTTCAAAATGTAAATGAAGGTCATTGTTGCCTTTTGAAAGCGTGCAATGATTGAAGACATTGTCGTCTTTAAAATATAGATAAAGGAATTGTTTCCTGGTGAAGACATTGTCGCCTTTGAAATGTAGATGAAGGTCATTGTTGCCTTTTGAAAGCATCCAATGACTGAAAACATTGTCATCTTCAAAATGTAAAAGGGGCAAATGACAATAATTTGTCTCTATATGCCATTGAACTTAATCGTCTCTAGATGGAAAAGGAGACTAAAATAGTCTTGAAAACAACAAGAGCGAATGACCATGATGGTCTCCACATGCCATCGGACTTGCTTGTCTCTGGATAGCGAAAAAGGTGCGGATGACCATAATTTGTCTCTGCGTGCAATCGGACTTGATTGTCTTTGGATGGTGAAAAGGGTGCGGATGACCATAATTTTTCTTCGCGTGCCATCAGACTTGCTTGTCTCTGGATAGCAAAGGTGTGCGGATGACTATGATTTGTCTCCGTGTGCCATCGGACTTGATTGTCTCTGGATGGAAAAGGAGACTGTAATAGTCTCGAAAACAAAGAAAGCGAATGACCATGATGTTCTCCGCATGCCATCGGACTTGATTGTCTCTGGATGGCAAGGAAGACTTCAATAGTCTTGAAAATAATGAAAACGGATGACCATAATGGTCTCCACGTGCCATCGGACTTGATTGTCTCTAGATAGCAAAGGTGTGCGGATGACCATAATTTGTCTTCGCGTGCCATCTGACTTGATCGTCTCTGGATGGCAAAGAGGGTGCAGATGACAATAATTTGTCTCCGTGTGCCATCGGACTTGATTTTCTCTGGATAGCAAAGGTGGTGCGGATGACCATAATGGTCTTCGCATGCCATCGGACTCAATTGTCTCTGGATGACGAAAGTGTGCGGATGACCATAATTTGTCTCCGTGTGCCATCGGACTTGATTGTCTTTGGATGGCAAAGAAGACTGTAATAGTCTTCGAAAAGTAAATGGCAGAGGACTTTGAGTCCTACGAAAGATAAAGGTGAGGACTTTGAGTCCTATGAAAGCGAGGACTTTGAGTCCTATGAAAGATAAAGGTGAGGACTTTGAGTCCTATGAAACAAGCCAATAGGCACTAGTACCAAAGGGCTTAACCTTATGAGAAAGCAAGATGTTGACCCCTTGAGAGGACCTCTCATCTATGCACTTATTGCCTAATATGAACATGATTTTTTTTTAGGATACAGATGCATGCAACCTTCATCTTGAAGTGCAGTAAATGCAGGCTTTGTATGCAACAATGCAAGCAATGGAAATTTGTACAATGTTCATGACATTCTTTCCTATTTTTGTGATTTTGATTTTGATTTTGATTTTATTTTATTTTTTTGTGGAAAACACAAATTAACTGTTTCTGTTTTTTTTTAAAGATGTGATAACTTATGCAACCTCATCTTATTTTTTTTGCAAATCTCTTCGTGGAATCCCTTAGAGTGTATGTTCTATTTGAATGAGTCACTTGATCATTTTGGAGTGACGGCAATGGAGCCGTTTGACATTTAATCAATCAACCAAAATATTGATCTTGGGGTTTTCCCCTTTCTTTTTTAAAAGCTTCGATTTATTCTGCACAACAAGAAAATATATGGCTTTGGGACTGATCACATGCACCGTTGAAGGATGGCAATGGATCGCTGTGAAACTTTTTTGATCTAAGGCCATAGAGTAGTGCTAAGGGTCTGTTGATCCCACTGAAACTTGATGCCATGGATTGATCTTGAAAGAATTTATGCAGTGAAGGCTGCCCTCAGATTCGAAAGGAATCCTAAGGAGTCGACATTAGATGCACTCAGGGTTTCTATTTTGCTTTTGTTGTTTTCTTTTGTTTGCTTTTAGAAAACAAATATGCTTGGGCTTGGAGAGGGTAGCAAAGGATAAACTAGTGTTTGAGATGTTGAAACATGGCCATGTGTCATCTCAAATCTTGACTTAGATCCTTTTGTAGTTTGGATTTTGGGACAAAACCTTAATAACACTCCCCTGATTGTTTTATTTTATTTTATCATCAACCCTAATTTTTGCTTAGGTCGCCCTTTCGGGTTTTCAACCTACCGGGTGAGAAATTTTGACCTGCCCCTAGGTTCGCTTGGGCCTCATTTACAGTGCCCCCTCTTTGCCTCAGTGTAGGGCTCTGAGGTATCTATTGTTGTCTTTTGCTATGACCTTGTAGCAAGGCACCTACCGGGTGAGAATTTTCGATCTGCCCCTAGGTTTGCTTGAGGCTTATGCATGGTGCCTCTCATTGCCCCAGTGCAGGGCTCTGAGGCATCCATTGGTTTCTTTTGTCGCGACCTTGTAGCAAGGCAAGATGAAAGAAACTGTGCAGATTCTCGAAAAGAATTCTCAAGGATGAGAAACACTTAAAGGATTTTCAATTGACAAATTAAGTCAAAGGACTCTTGTTCTTGATAACTCACTTTTCCAAAAAGATAACTTTTAAGAATGATAAAATGAGGTCACATGAATGTTTGTACTTCATAATTTGAAACACAGTCAATCATTTTTTGTTTGGAATTTTTTTGCTTTGAACTTTACTCATCGTTTGACGGCACCCTCACCCAACGTGGAGAACGAGCAACTTCTGATTGAACAGACTTAGAGATCAACTCAAGAGCGCAGGTCACTTGAGCAAACAAACCAATGGCTTATATCCACATTCCAGTGGAAGTTAAATAAGCAAAGATGTAATTGTGAGAGAATGAGATAAGGACATCAAATCTATGCATATTTTTAGCATTGCAACTGTTGTTTACAGTAATGGCATAAACTTGAAAATCCTAATGAGCCATTGGAGACATCTAACAACCTTCAAAATTGTCGCATGTATAGTCTTGCTTGCCAACGTCAGAATTCACAAGCGATTCTCTTCAAACTTCAGCCAACCCGTATCAATTAGACCTTTCACCTTATGTTTCAGGGTCCTATAATGCTCAATGGAAAGCCCCAAAACTCCTCCATGGTAAGCACATGTTGCATTTGAGTCGTATCCTCGGAAAAATTAAGGTTGAGGAACCTTGGCTGGGGTTATGGCTACCATTGAATTATCGAGTAGATTTGGGAGTGTCATACCATAATTTTGTCTAGGGACGTTTGTTTACAACCATTTAAATCCTTGCCAGCCGAGTTGAGATGCTTAACACTCTTCGCCGTGTAATCTGTAAAGTTTCATGATGTTTCAGAAGGAAATAAGAAAAATACGAAACATGGGGGAGAAATTATCAAACTGGGGGTGTCCTTTAGCACTGGGCCAATCAGGGCCCATCAGAAAGCTTCATCAGGAAGCAACTAGCTCACCTGGGAGAGTTGGATGGCAAGCATCTCCCCATTTTTGTTATAAATAGGGGAAGGGGCTGAGTTAAAAGGGTTCAGCATCTTGGGCATTGAGTTTTCACTTAAAATTAGTGAGGAGAAGAAGAAAGAAGAGAAAAATCCAAGCCGAGGCGCTTCCGTAACACTTTTGTGACATTTTCGTGATCGATTCCGTGGACGTTCTTCATTTGATCTTCAACCAATTAGTTTTTTATTTTGAAGCTTTGAATTCATTCTATGCACCCTTAAGGGGCATTCTTGCTTTGTATGTTTTCATCTTCATTCTTCTACTTTCGGTATTCTTTTTCTTCGTTTTAAGTGGGTTTTGATCGATCCTTTAAGCCGTAACCTCACTTAATTGATGTTTGAATGAATTTCAACCGATCGTTTGTGTTGTAATCTCGTTTAATCACCTTTAAAATAAAGTTCAACCGATCGTTCATGACATAACCTTGGTTAAATCGAAAAAATCATAAAATAATAAAGTAAGTGTCAGCCAGACATTTTACTTTGAAAGTTCTCTTGAAATGAGTTGAGAAATAACCAAGTGAAACTAAGGCTAAAATCAACTCACAAATCAAGCTTTGCCCTCAAAAAGGTCATTTGAAACTGTTTCAAGGTCCAACGCCTCAACAGTCCCCCTTTTTACTTTTATCAGTGAACACAAACCGTTTAAAAGTCTAAAATCAACACCTCGCATAACTTTCTTGCTTTTTAATGAACAACATAGGTCTGAGCTCCTCATCGCAATTGAGGATACGTAGGAGCAAAAGCCCTGCTTTTGTCGACCCCAAAAGATAAAAAACGTAAAAATGGGGAAAATAAAATAAAATAAAAGTCATGATTTTGCATATTTGATTAAAGGTTGTCGTCCCTTGTGACGGACGCGTGGGGTGCTAATAGCTTCCCCGTGCATAAAAACGACTCCCGAACATTTTTACTCTTAAAGTTCGTAGACCCACATTTCAATTTTTCTAACGATTTCCACAAATAAATGTTGGTGGCGACTCCGTGCATTTTCCTCCCTTGGAAGATGCACCCGTGAGTCTCGCGTTGCCCTCCAGGCGAAGGGTAGGTTGTGATAGTTGGCGACTCCACTGGGGACTGTTTTTAGAGAGTTAGGCCTTCTAAATCTTGTGCAAATATCATGACTTTCCCTTTTGTTAGTTTCCTTTTATTTCTCTTATGTTCTTGTATATAACTCCTGGATGCTTTTAGTGTGTTTTTAATGTATGCATGAGGTAGATATTTATTCATTTGATGCACACAAACACCAACACTTTTTGCATACACGGTGAGTTGAAAAAAAAGGGCCCTATACTCGGGTCCGTGGGAACATAGGAAGTAGAGGTGAATCTGTGATCATGCTAAGTCTCTGACTTGCTTGATGACAGTGAAACCTCATCTAGAGTTTTTCTCTTTGATGATATGTTGTTGCTGGTAGTCCCTACTGCCACAATGATGATATCAAAGGGAATGATATCTCTAGAAACCATTGAGAGATATATAACTGCCTTGGGAAGTAATCACTAAAAGTCTTTTAGTTCCTCCCGTTTAGTTTCCTAAAATAGGGGCACAAAGCGAACACGCTGCGTGTTTTGTTTTCTTTAACACTGCCATGCATATCCTCTAAATGTCATGTGTGTCTCTGCTGTATGATTATTTGATGATATTACCATGCTTGTGCATCCCCCTGTTGCGCTATAAACCATGCGCTTCTTGTGCATTTTATGTCTACATCGCATCATCACGCGTGCGTTGTTTTTGTCTCGTCATTTTGTCACGTGAAGCCAGAAGGTCATGCACCACATAAGCATCTCTTTATGCATCCATCTGATGATAGATGTTGAAGTATTGATTCACCGGACTTTTCATTCTAGTAAACATGGGATCAAATCAAACACCTCTGCTTAAGAAAAGGTTCTATCAAGTCAAAATCAAGAGCTTAGATGTCACCGGTTTATGAGAGTTGGGGCAATTGATGAGTCAACTTCAACGACAAGCCTTCCGCAAAGCCTATGGTAAGATTTGGGACTTAGCTATGGTAGAAGTCTCTGTGGAGGCGATTGCATCCCTTACCTAGTATTATGATCAACCCCTGAGGTGCTTCACATTTGAGGATTTCCAACTAGTCCCGACCATGGAAGAGTTTGAAGAAATCCTGGGATGCACACTGGGAGGAAGGAATCCATATTTTTTCTCTGGTTTCAATCCTTCCATGGCCAAAATTGCCAAGGTAGTGAAAATCTCAGCACAAGAGTTGGACCGGGCAAAGCAAAATAGGAATGGAGTAGTCGGAGTACCAAAGAAGTGTTTGGAGGAAAAAGTGAAGGCATGGGCAAATCAAGGTGAATGGGCTTCTTTTATTGACATTTTGGCGCTTTTGATCTTCGGAGTTTCCCTTTTTCCAAATGTGGAAGGGTTAGTGGACCTAGCAGCGATTGACGCTTTCCCCACCTTTCACCATAACAAGGAAAGCCCGATCGTCGCCATTTTGGCCGACATGTATGACACGTTCAACTGGAGATGTGAAAAGAGTGGCGCAAGAGATTGTTTGTTGTACATCGGCTCTCTATGTGTGGCTGGTTTCGCATCTTTTTCGCAAAGAAGGTAGGCCCATCTATCCGCTAGAAGGTCACCGCTCGTGCGCTGAGAAAGGAAAGGCGAATTGGGACCAACTCTTGGCTAGCATGGAGGGGGCATCCATTAATTGGGTCCCTCGCTGGAAGGAAGGAAGAACCGAGATTCTGTCCTCATGCGAGGGATTTCCAAATGTTCGCTGGATAGGAACAAGGGTTTGTATTAATTATAATCCAGTCCTCTCCATAAGACAGCTTGGTTACCCTATGAGAGGAGCGCCAACATAGGAAAGCATCACGCCTTTCATCGCACATGGTTTCAGTGACCCCAATGCGAGGGTACTTCAAGGAGTTCGCAAGGCATGAGATGCGGTGCGAGGGTACTTCAAGGAGTTCGCAAGGCATGAGGGAGCAGCACCAATTGCCTTACCTCAGCACAATATTGCGAAATTCTGTCAACCCCGCCCGATGCAACCACTACTCTTCTCCATAGGGGGACCGCCTCCAGCAGTGGAAGGAAGAGAAAAGCTTGATCCCATTGAAAAGAGATTGAGAGCGAATGAAGGGTTCAGTGAAAATCCCTTTGCCGACATGACCAACCTATGCTTAGTGCCGGATGTCGTCATCCCCCCAAAATTCAAGGTACCTAATTTTGACAGGTACATGTTAGACAACTGGCCTAAAAAATTTTAAGAACGAGGGGTTGAACTAAGATTTTGTTGACTATTCCTAATTGAAAATTTCCCTTTCTTAGATATTCCCTAGATTCAATTATTTCTTTAATTGTAAGTTACTCAAATAACAAATACAGAGAAGTAAACTTAAAGAAATATAAACACAACAGAAAGTAAAAGAGATTAAGGGAAGAGAGAATGCAAAACCAGATTTATACTGGTTCGGCCACAACACATGCCTACATCCAATCCCCAAGCAACTCGCTTGAGATTTCCACTATCCTTGTAAAATCCGTTACAAGCAATGAACCATAAAGGACTTCCCTCCTTTGTGTTAAGTGATTACAACCAAGAAGTTATTCCCACTTCTTGCAATGAACCCCAAGGAACGTTGGTCCCTTGTGTCTAGTGATAACAAGCAAGAAGTTATACCCACTTCTTGCAATGAACCCAAAGATGTTGGTCTTTTGTGTCTAGTGATCAACCAAGAAGCAAATGTTGCTTCTTGCAATGAACCCAAGGAACGTTGGTCCCTTGTGTTCAGTGTTTGCAACCAAGAAGACCTTTTCTTGAAAACAGTCACCAAGAGTAGGTCTCTTGAAAAGCTTTTTGTAAGAATGGAGGAAAGGAAGAAAATAGAATAGCACAAGTTTTTTCCCAATGAAATTTTCTTGACAAAGCAAATATTGAACAAAAACTCTTGGACAAATGTTGAGAAATTGGTCGTTTGAAAATTCGTGCCATGTTTACATATTTATAGCCATTTGATGGCTCTTGAAGAAGCCATTTTAAAAGTTGTGACTTTTGGCAATTTCTTCAAAACCAGTCACTTTAAAAAGTTGTGACTCTTGGCAATTTCTTTAAAACCAGTCACTTTAAAAGTTGTGACTCCTTGCAATTTTTTCAAAACCAGTCACTTTAAAAGTTGTTACTCTTGACAATTTCTTCAAAATCAGTCACTGGTAATCGATTACTATAATGGTGTAATCGATACTATTTTGAAAATCCAACATTCAGAATCACTGGTAATCGATACTATTTTGAAAATATTTTGTCACAAGTTGTGACTCTTGAGATTTGAAATTCAATGTTCAAAAAAATCTGTAATTGATTTCATGTCCATGGTAATCAATTACTACTTTGTAAAACAGTTATAAAACTGTTTTGGGCTTCTGGTAATCGATCACTGAGTAAAAACTCTGGTAAAAGATTTTTCTTTGAAAAATTCTTTTGGACAAATTGTGTTATTCAATCTTTTCTTTGAAAAATTCTTTTTATACATATCTTGATGTTTTTCTTGAGGTTCTTGCATATCTTTAGTCTTCTCTTGAATCTTCTTGATTTCTTTAATCTTGTTTGAATGTATCTTTTTTAAAAGTCTTTGGCATCATCAAAATAATTTTTGAAGGTTTGCTTCTACAATCTCCCCCTTTTTGATGATGATAAATCTTGAAATCAAGAGAATATATGCAATATTTGATCTATCGTCTCTCATCTCTTTCTCCCCCTTTCTTTTTGAATTTATGCTTAATTTAAAACTTCGTAAATATAACATCTTGATTTCTAAAATACCCATTTTATCCTCCCCCTTTTGCAACATCAAAAAGCCAAAGTTCGTGGATGTAATAATAAGCATATAACAAATGCTAACAAACATAGCAACAAGACAAAAACACAATGAACACCTATTTATCTAAGTCACTAGCATCTAAAAGACCAGGTTCTCTTCTAATGGCAAAGAATGTTTCCTTTGGGAAAGGTTTGGTGAAGATGTCAGCAAGTTGATTTTTAGTATCTACAAATTCTTAAACACAATCGCCTTTAAGAACATGATCCCTTAAAAAATGATGCCTAATCTCTATATGCTTTGTTCTATAATGTAGTACTGGGTTTTTGGATAGATTAATGGCACTGGTATTGTCACACTTAATGGGTATGTGATCAAGAATAATTCCATAATCAGACAATTGTTGCTTCATCCATAAGATTTGTGCACAACAACTACCAGTAGAAATATATTCTGCTTCGGCAGTGGGTAAAGCAACACTATTTTGCTTCTTGTTGTGCCATGAGACAAGAGTAGATCCTATAAATTGGCAAGTTCTGCTAGTGCTTTTCCTGTCGGTTTTGGATCCAGCAAAATCCAAATCAAACTAATTTATCAAGTTGCATGTAGAGTTTTTAGGATACAATAATCCTAGGTTAATAGCCCCTAGATTATATCCTTTTGCAACTAACCTAGCCTTATTTCTAATGACTATGCCATGTTCATCTAACTTATTCCTAAATACCCATTTTGTTCCTATAATGGGGTAGTTATGTGGTTTCTCAACTAGTTCCCAAACATTATTTCTCTCAAATTGATTTAACTCTTCTTGCATAGCAACTATCCATTGATCATCTATTATGGCTTCTTTTAAGATTTTAGGTTCTATCATAGAAACAAATACCATGTTATTGCATAAATCTTTGAGAGACTGTCTAGATGTTACCCCTTGAGAGATATCACCAATAATGTTGTCAAGAGGATGATTTTTGGAAGCTTTCCACTCTTTTGAAAGATCATTGTTTGCTTGAGTTTCGTAGTCTTGAGAATCCTTATTGCTTTCATCTCTTTTCCTTTTAGAATCCCTTTCATGAGTATGTATCTCTTCTAAGAAATCTGAAACATCATCTAACACATCCTTTCTTGGAGAAATAACAATAGACTCATAAAAGGAAACATGAGCGAATTCTTCAATATTCATAGTTCTCTTATTGTATATTCTATATGCTTTACTATGCAAGGAATAAAATGGGAAGATTCCTTCATCCGCCTTGGCATCAAACTTTCCTAAGTTTTCTTTTCCAGTATTTAATACAAAAAATTTGCAACCAAAGACATGTAAATGTGAAATGTTTGGTTTTCTACCATTAAATAATTCATAAGGAGTTTTCTTTAAAATGGGTCTTATTAAAGCCCTATTTAGGATGTAGCATGCAGCGTTAACGGCTTTCGCCCAAAAGTATTTTGGAAAAGGAGTATCATTTAATATGGTTCTTGCTATTTCTTCTAAGGATCTATTTTTGCTTTCAACAACACCATTTTGTTGAAGAGTCCTAGGTGTAGAGAAATTATGTTCAATTCCATGTTCATCACAAAACATTTCAAATTCTGTATTTTCAAATTCTCCCCCATGATCACTCTTTATAGAAATAATTTTGAGATTTTTCTTATTTGAATAACTTTTGCAAGTTTCCTAAATGCTTGAAATGCATCCTTTTTATGAGTGATGAACAATGTCAAAGTATATCTAGAATAATCATCAACTATGACAAGTGCATAATAACTTCCACCAAAACTCATGACTCTAGATGGACCAAACAAATCCATATGTAATAATTGTAAAGGCTGAGTAGTTGAAACAATATTTTTGTATTTAAATGATGCTCTAGTTTGTTTTCCCGTTTGACATGCATCACATAGTTTATCTTTTTCAAATTTTAGTCTTGTCAAGCCAACAACCAAATCTTTTGAAATTAATTTGTTTAAATGTTCCATATTTATGTGAGCAATCCTTTTATGCCTTAGCCAAGGATCATTGTCTTTGCTACGAAAACATTGATTATCATCTGATTTTTGTTTTAAATCTAACATGTAAACATTGTTTTCTCTAAATCCTACATGCTCTATATCCTTTTCATGTTCATGTTTAATGACACATTTTTGAGAATCAAATGATACCCTAACCTCTATCACATAATTGACTAACACTAAGCAGACAATGCTTAAGCCCTTCAACAAGTAAAACATTTTCAGTAAAGGTTGAAGAGTTCGTACCTATTTTTCCAACTCCAATAATTTTACCTCTGTTGTTGTTGCCATAGGTTACATGCCCGCTTTTCTTAGAAGAGATAGTTGTGAACTTTAAGGCATCTCCCGTCATGTGTTTAGAGCATCCGCTATCTATGTACCCCTTTTTCTTCAAGGGCTCCACCTCATCGCTTTCATGATTCTTGGTCATTAAGCATATGTTTGCTTGCTCTTTCTCATTTTGATTAAGTCTTTGCAATTCTATCTCATGTTCCTACAATTTTTCAAATAATGTGGCAAGAGACATGGCAGATAGATTTTTAGATTGTCTAAAGGCAGTTACCATGGAATTTCCTTTTGGGAATAAGAAATTTGCTGAGGCCATATTTCTTGAAGTTTCTAAACTTTCTACAAGAAACCTGCTCTGATACCACTTATTGGACAAGTGGCCTAAAAAATTTAAGGAGGGGGGTTGAACTAAGATTTCGTTGATTATTCCTAATTGAAAATTTCCCTTCCTTAGATATTCCCTAGATTCAATTATTTCTTTAATTGTAAGTAACTCAAATAACAAATAAGGAGAAGTAAATTTAAAGAAATATAAACACAACAGAAAGTAAAAGACATTAAGGGAAGAGAGAATGCAAAACCGGATTTATACTGGTTCGGCCACAACCCGTGCCTACATCCAATCCCCAAGCAACCCGCTTGAGATTTCCACTATCCTTGTAAAATCCTTTACGAGCAATGAACCACAATGGACTTCCCTCCTTTGTGTTTAATGATTACAACCAAGAAGTTATTCCCACTTCTTGCAATGAACCCCAAGGAACGCTGGTCCCTTGTGTCCAGTGATAACAACCAAGAAGTTATACTCACTTCTTGCAATGAACCCAAAGATGTTGGTCTTTTGTGTCCAGTGATCAACCAAGAAGCTAATCTTGCTTCTTGGAATGAACCCAAGGAATGTTGGTCCCTTGTGTTTAGTGTATGCAACCAAGAAGACCTTATCTTGAAAGTAGTCACCAAGAGTAAGTCTCTTGAAAAGCTTTTTGTAAGAGTGGAGGAGAGGAAGAATATAGAATAGCACAAGTTTTTGCCCAATGAACTTTTCTTGACAAAGAAAATATTGAATAAAAACTCTTAGAAAGATGTTCAGAAATTGGTCGTTTGAAATTTGTGTCATGATCACATATTTATAGCCATTTGATGGCTCTTGAAGAAGCCATGTTAAAAGTTGTGACTTTTGGCAATTTCTTCAAAACTAGTCACTTTAAAAAGTTGTGACTCTTGGCAATTTAAAAGTTGTGACTCTTGGCAATTTTTTCAAAACCAGTTACTTTAAAAGTTGTGACGGAGCCGTGGTTGTTTGGTACACCAACTTGGAAGCATCGCGCATCCACTCGTGGAAGGACTTGATTACTGCCTTCATTAGGCATTATCAATATAATACTGATATGACTCTTGATAGGACTCAATTACAAAACATGAGCAAACAGGAACATGAATCCTTTAAAGAGTACGAGCAAAGGTGGAGGGATTTGGCAGCTCAATTGGCACCTCCTATGGTTGAAAGGGAGATGATTACCATGATAGTAGACACTCTTCCGGTGTTCTACTATGAAAAGTTGGTGGGTTACATGCCCTTTAGCTTCGCGGATTTAGTGTTCACGGGGGAGAGGATTGAAGTAGGCTTGAAGAGAGGGGAGTTTGATTATGTCTCCCTCGCCGACACAAACAATAGAAGGATCGGAGTAGCTGGGGCAAAAAGAAAGGAAGGGGATGCCCATGCCATCACCTCGTCACCTTCTTGGCCAAAGCCTCAGCAAGCCTCGCATGGTACTCCCTAGTACGCTCAACACCACCCGAGTTTTTCAACCTACGCTGGAAACTCTCCCAACATGGTGCTCATCAAACAAAGGGCATCCGCACCATCAAAAAGAGCCCCTACACCGACTTCAGCTCCAACGCTACCTCGCCCCCCCAACAATGCCAATCTTGGCATGAGCTCTAACATGGGAAGAAACCCTCCGATGAAGAAGCTTTCGGAGTTTGCCCCAATCCCGATGACATATGGAGACCTATTGTCATCGCTGATCAGGAAGGATTTACCTGTTTCCCTTCCTAAAGTGGTACAACCTCAATGTGACCTGCGCGTATCATGGAGGAACTCCGGGGCATGCGGTTGAGCAATGCATGGCCCTCAAGCACAAGGTCCAGAGCTTGATCGAGGTGGGATGGTTGACGTTCCAAGAAGATGGGCCAAATATGAAGACGAACCCAGTCGCCAACCATGGAGGATCGGATGTAAATGCAATTGAGGTGTGTAAACTACAAAAGCCTAAGCATTTAAAGGACGTAATGACCTCTAGGAGGTTTATTTTTGAAGCCTTGCAAGAGGCAGGCGGGGTTCCTATCGGTGGGCATAAGGGGGATCCTTGCTTGATGTATCCAGGTGCACCGTATGATATGGAAACATGTTCGACGGTGGAGGAACTGTTGCAACGGATGATAGACCAAGGCCGACTCGAGATCGGTGACGAGGGTGAGAAAGAGAAACACGTCTATATGCAGTCAGTGGACAAGGAAAGTCCCAAGAAGCCCAAGCCTTTGGTGATACATTTCACCAAAGATGCGACTCCCCAAAAGCACCAAGGCCCTTCGACATTGTTAGGTAGTAAATTTTTCCGCTTCCCCTATAAAAACAACAAGGCGGTCCCGTGGAAGTACGCTCTTCAAAAGCTGAGCGAGAGGAAGGAGGAGGCCACCAACATTGACTCACTTTCTGCCAAAGTGACCAATATCACTGGACTAAGCGGCGTGACCCGCAGCGGCTTCATCTTTGCGGCTCCTGACCTGCTGGTGCGACCCACGAACGCTAAAGGAAAAGCAAAAGTGGTCGCATAGGAGGCCAACGAAGCAAACCCCACCCCGGATGAGGATGTTCAAGCGGGGAGGTTCACTGAAAAAGGGGAAGGACTCAGCAAAAAAAAGGTATCCTTGGAGGAGGCCAATGAATTCCTTTGTATAATCCAATAGAGTGAGTTCAAGATAATCAAGCAACTCAACAAAACTCCAGCTAGGGTTTCTCTGTTAGAACTACTCATCAAATCTGAGCCTCACCGAGCATTGCTAGTTAAAGTTTTAAACGAGGCCCATGTGGCCCAAGACATCTCCGTAAAAGGCTTCGAGGGGATTGTCAACAATATCACAGCCAACAATTACTTTACCTTCACTGAGGAGGAGATTCCCATTGAGGGACGAGGACATAATAGGGCTGTGCATGTATCCATCAAATGCATGGATCACATCATGGCCAAAGTGCTCATTGACAATGGCTCTAGCCTAAAAGTAATGCCCAAAAGCACCTTGGAGAAAGTGTCATTCAATGCCTCCCACATGAAACCAAGCTCCATGGTGGTCCGGGCTTTTGACGGAAGTCATCGGGAAGTAAGAGGGGAGATCAATCTCCCATTCCAGATAGGACCACACACCTATCAGGTTACTTTTCAAGTAATGGATATTAACCTAGCCTACAGTTGTTTGTTGGGCCAACCGTGGATTCACTCGGTGGGAGTCGTCTCCTCAATGCTCCACCAAAAACTAAAATTCGTGGTGGAGGGGCACTTAGTCATTATTTCAGGGGAGGAAGATGTTTTGGTAAGCTGCCACTCTTTTATGCCATATGTGGAGGCCGCGAAAGAGTCCTTGGAAACAGCTTTCCTGTCCTTTGAGGTGGTAACCAACACTTTCGTAGAATTCCTCCTGATGCGGCCCCAAATGTCTGGCGTGACAATGATGGTGGCCCGTGTGATGCTAGGGCACGACTATGAGCCTGAAATGGGCTTGGGGAAGAATAATGACGGCATGGCAAACTTAGTGGACATCAACGAAAACCGCGGAAAGTTCAGGCTAGGATATAAGCCCACGCGGACTAATGTGAGAAGAAGCATCGTAGAAAGGATGAACAAGGGCGTGGGCCCGCAACTAAGGCCACAAGCGAGGGAGGACCCTTCTTGTCATATCAGTAAAAGCTTCGTGAGTGCGGGCTTGAGACATGAAGAGCAAGTCGCCATGATACATGATGAAGCCCCTCAAGAACGTTCAGTTTGGGTGCAGTCATGCCTTCCTGATCTTCAATTGGGAAACTTGCAAGTCGTGGAATGACCCAAAGTTTCCATGGCAAGCACAATGTAATGCTTTAGCTTCAACCGTACAGTCGGGCCTAGGCTTTAGGTTTCTCTCCTTGTTAAGGCGTTATGCCTTTTGCTATTAAAGAATATAATATAAAGATCTTTCTTTCATCTGTTCTTGTGCCTTCACCCATTCTCATTCATCTGCATGTTTATTTCTGTTGCGTTTAAATGATACAGATCCGATGACAAGTCCTATGAAGGTACTAATACCGAGGACCCTGTCGTCAATTTTGAACAAGAAGCGAATCAACCTGAGATTGAAGAAGACGAAGGTATGGAATTTCCCCCTGAGCTAGAAAGGATGGTCGCTCAGGAGGACCGAGAGATGAGGCTGCACCAGGAAGAAACGAAAATCAAAAACTTAGGTTTTGGTGATGAAAAGAATGAGGTAAAGGTGGGTATAGGCAGGTACAGGCATGGCCACACCAATCCGAGATGAATTGGTGGTCTTGCTACGGAACTACCAAGACATATTCGCTTGGTCGTACCAAGATATGCCTGGTTTGAACCCCGACATTGTGTAGCATCATTTGCCTCTAAAACCCGAGTGTTCCCCGATCAAGCAAAAGTTGCAGAGGATGAAGGCAGAGATGTCCCTAAGAATTAAAGAGGAAGTGAAAAAGTAGTTCGACGCTGGCTTCTTAGCAGTGGCTCGATACCTGAAATGGGTGGCCAACATTGTGCCAGTCCCTCAGAAAGATGGGAAGGTACAAATATGCGTGGACTATCGAGACCTAAACCGAGCCAGTCCCAAGGATAACTTCCCTTTGCCACACATCAATGTCCTTGTAGATAACACAGCTAACTTCGCTTTGTTTTCCTTCATGGACGGGTTCTCAGGTTACAATCAAATAAAGATTGCACCGGAGGACATGGAGAAGACTACGTTTGTCACCTTGTGAGGGATGTTCTACTATAAGGTGATGTCCTTTGGGCTCAAGAACGTCAGGGCAACCTATCAGTGAGCTATGGTAGCATTGTTCCACGACATGATGCACAAAGAGATTGAAGTCTACGTGGATGACATGATTGCGAAGTTGTTCGACGGCCAGCAAGTGCACCGGATCACCCAAGTAGTATAAAATGGTAAGTGAATACCGAGTATCAAACTCTCGGGGAACTTGTTTTACTTGGTAATGTTGTGGTTCGGTAAATAAGTGTCTTTGGATGAAAGTTTTGTGCGTGGTGTGGACAAGTATGCAAACTAAACTATTCAAAAGCAAATCACGTAAGTAGTGGTGTGTGAAGACAGAGAAAGAACGTGTTGGTCTTCCTACTGGATGATTGATGTTATTAAGGATGTTCTCTGCCTAACAATGTTCATGTGTTCTATGTTGTCTCCTGGACTACTAAACCCCAATGTCTCATGCACGTTCAGCCTAATCCTAATCAAGCGTCGTCCTCAGATCTCTCTTGTTGGACTAAACTTATCCAGAACCGCATTAAGACATAACATAACAGAAACTAGGTTACTGTACCCCGATGTCTCATGAAAATACGATAAGCTAGCCTTGTCCTATCAGGTTCTAAGGATCAAACCATTTCCCAATATTGAGTGACCCTAACTAAGCATGCAAGTGCGTGATCAAGGTAAAGGCACACTAGAATTGAGTACTGATAGCACAGTGAACACATAAAACATTATTAGATAGATATGAAAGTATTTACATCAAGTACCCCGTAGGAAGAACCAACTGAGGATTTAGCTCTCCATAGCAGGGAAGCTTCCTTTACAGCAATGAAAAGAGAAGATGAAAGATAGAAGAAATACAAGTAGTGGGGATGTCTCCTCCACCTCTAGAAACCTCACAACCTCTCAAAATCTCATCAAAAGCTCCACAAGATGGCTTCCTCGTCAAGCTCAGCTCTTTCTCAGTCTCTCCACAGCCAAAAACTCTAAAAAAAACTCAACTACCTTTCAGAAATCGTGATTTCAGCTTAAATAGGCAATCCTGTCGGAATATGAGCTCGCTTAGCGCACGTAAGTGACTTCTGGCTTAGTGCTAGTCACAGTCGCTCAGCCTGAAGGTGAAGACGGTGCGCTTAGCAAGTTGGATTTCGCTCAGTGCCTCTATACAACTCATCCTTCTTCCAGAATTGTCCATGTACTTAGCCATCAAATGGGGGGCTTAGCGGATGATGCGCTTAGCTAACCTCTTGGAGGAGACACTTACCTCCTTACACTTCTCTTTAACCACTAATGGTAGTCCTTCTTCTTGGGGGTAGATTTCTTCACTAGATTCTGCCCCTTTTGCTTCTTCACATTCACTAGAGGAAGGTAAAGTAGTAGCCTTATCTTGGCTACTATAAATGTCTTGGCCCCTCATAATCATGGTTTTTGTGGTGGGGCATTGAGAAGTAATGTGTCCTCTTCCAAGACATTTAAAACACTTTATAGAGCTAGTTTTCTCTTGCATACTAGCCTTAGGGGCTTGCTTTTCTATTGTCTTCCCCTTATCATCTTTGGGCTTAGAAGGTGTCACCCCTAAGATGCCTTCACCTTGGTATTTCTTTGGATGAGAGTGAGAGCCATAAGATGGAAGTAGGGTGACCTATTGGAGGCTCCCAACTTCCTTCCAATGAAAGGCCATTTTGTTACAAAATTTGAAAGCAATGAAAGTAAGTAAATTGTCAATTATAAAATTACAAAACGGTCCTCAATTTTGGTTGTTGTTCTCTCTTTGGTGATTCACTCAATTTGGAGTGCTTCTTAGTCCAATGGCCCCTTTCTTCTTGACTCAAATTCTTCAAGGGATGGTACCAATCCTCCTTCCAATTCCCTATATGGCAACCCACAAACAAGGAAACAAAGAGACAAGCAATAACCAAAGACCAACAAAAAATGAAATGAAAGCTAAACCAATGGAGTTTTAACAAGACAATTTTTCAAGGATTACTCAACAATTAAAGCAATGAAAAGGACATAGAAGCAAGCTAGGACTCAAACAAAAACTTAGAATGGCTCAAGAGTAGAGTTAAAAAACTATAGAAAAAAGAATAAAAAAAACCTCTAGCTTTGGCACTTGTTTTCAAAGTAATTTTCAATTGAAATTTCCAATTATAGAATAAATTTTGAGCCAAAACAACAAGCACACTTCCCTTTCACCTTTTTTTTCTGGATACTGATTTTCCTGCCAACTTGTGTGATTTTTAGTATTTTTCCTTTAATCCAAATAACTTGGTTCTTTTTTTATAACTTTTTTCCATATGTCTAGCAAATTTAGCAAAAATTTCAGCTCAAAATTCAAAGTAACCAATTCTCAGTAATTTTTACAACTTTGTATGTCCAAGTTGCCAGCACCAGCGATTTTTTTTAAACATGGTATATTGATTGCATTGCGCTTACTTTCAACCTTCCTATGTATTTTGAACTCACTAGGATTGTTTACCACAGTTTTAGAAGTTCAATATTCACTTAGGATCAACATTTCAGCCAGCAATTCAATCACCAAAACTCAAATTCATAATAGACACAATCATAAGGAAACCTAAAAGTTCAAGAAAAGGTTCACAATCAAAGACTCTCTAAGAATTTTGCATGAACATGTTAAGGACTAATTAACATGAAAGATTTGACTCAAATCAAATAATAGGCTAAGAGAATTCCATACACTCATGAACAAATGAGTTAGACAAAGAAACAAGAAAAATATAATTCAGCACAACATAAGAAATCTTATGTGACAAGTTTCATGACTAGACATGACTTCTATGACAAAACTACAATAGGTGAACAAGTCAATCTAGATTTTTGAGGTTTACTTCTACTTTAATATTTTTGTAAGAATTTTATGGTTTAGGTTTCAGCCACAAAAAATAACAAGACAAAACTCAAAGGAACCTAAACTCAACACAATTCATGGTTCAAGAACAAGAACAAGAAATTTGAACCATAGAAAATCAATTCTTGCATCTATAGCCAGTTTAATCGGTGGAAACTCTAAAGAATCATGTTAAAAACATTTAGCACAAGACATGTGAGGAGATACATGGAGAAAAAAATGAAGAAACAACAATGGAAGAGAGGGTAAAGCAAAAAATTAATGGAGGTTTAAGGAGAACCTACTTGAATCTCTTGTGCTCTGATACCACTTGATGGAAGCTTGCTTGTGGGGCTTCTATTGAGGATGGATCTTTGAGCTTCAATGAGGTCCTTTAATGGTGATTTTCCACCATGGAGATGCAGCGGGAGACAAAGGAGAAGAGGTGAGAGGAGGCGCCATCCACTAGGGAATAAGCCATGGAAGAAGGAGCTTCACCACCAAGATGAGCCTTGGATAAGAAGCTTGGAGAGGATGCTTCAATGGAGGAAAAGAAAGAGGGAGAGAAAGAGATAGGGGGGAGCACGAAATTGAAGGAAGAAAAAGGGAGAGAAGTTGAACTTTGAGTTGTGTCTCACAAGACTCTCATTCATCAAAGTTACAACAAGTGTTACACATGCTTCTATTTATAGACTAGGTAGCTTCCTTAAGAAGATTTCTTGAGAAAACTTCCTTGAGAAGCTTCTTTGAGAAAACTTCCTTGAGAAGCTTCTTTGAGAAAACTTCCTTGAGAAGCTAGAGCTTAGCTACACACACCCTTCTCATAACTAAGTTTACCTCCTTGAGAAGCTTCCTTGAGAAGATTCCTAAAGAAGCTAGAGCTTAGTTACACACACCTTTCTAATAGCTAAGCTCACCTCCTTGAGATGAGAAGCTAGAGCTTAACTACACACCCCCTATAATAGCTAAGCTCACCCCCATGAAAAAATACATGAAAATACAAAAAAAAAAAAATCCCTTCTACAAAGACTACTCAAAATGCCTCGAAATACAAGGCTAAAACCCTATACTACTAGAATTGCCAAAATACAAGGCCCAAACGAAGGAAAAACCTATTCCAATATTTACAAAGAAGAGTGGATCCAACTTTGACCCATGGGCTCAAAAATCTACCCTAAGGTTCATGAGAACCCTAGGGCCTTCTTTAGTAGCTCTAGTCCAATCTACTAGGAGTCTTCTCTATCCAATGCCCTTGCGGGGTAGGATTGCATCACCCTCGACCTGCACAAGGCTGTGATTAAAGCTGGGAAGCCTAGGCGAGAAGAGTTGCACTGAGCCATAATGGTTATCTGTCCAAAGATCAAGCCGCCAATGTTCATGTCCGTCCCTGTGACTGAGGTGTGGGAGGTAGGAGCTAGGTTGGTGAAAGAGAAGATACTCCATGTCTGGGCCAAGGTAGTAAGATCCTTTCTGAGGAGCTTCCATGGTTGGCCCTCAGCTTTCAGAACAAAGCCCTTGCCGGGAATGCACAGGCTAGCCTCCATCTCTTTGGGATTATACCTTAATCTGCAAAATCTAGAGTAGGTGGGTAACGGTTCCCCCTCCTCTATTAACACTGGGGTTTGAAGCAATTCGTTCAGGCTGTCTGCATCTATCTTGATCATACGACGTCTTACTCTGGCATACTTGGGAGCTTGGTCTTCTGGGCTATATAAATTGGCATAAAATTCCTTAACCACCGCCACATCTATGCTTCCCTCCTGAAGGTTGCCGAGGCGTTTGTGAAGGTTACGCCTCTCCAACTCTGCCTTAAACTCATCAAATTCAGTATGATAAATCTTAACATTCCTTTCCGAAAGGATCCTCCGATCCAGAATGTTATCTGTATATTGGTTCTAGGCTTCCAAGGATTGGAATCTCCAGGTATCATACTGAGCTTGAGGCCTAGAAGCAGTGCTCTTCCTTTTCCTTGATGCCATCTGTAATAAAAAGAACTAAAAATACATTAGACTGGAATTTATTCAAGTTCAAAAATAGAAATTAAAAGTTGAATTTAACTGTAGGCGCTTAGCGAAATACAACAGGCTTAGCGCACCTTAGGCAAAACAACAAATTGGCTTAGCACAGCAGGTTGCGCTTAGCCAGTTATGACAACAAAATTTTGTTATGCATAATCGGCTTAGCGAGATAGGCACTCACTTAGCCAAGAGAAAATTATTTCAAACAATGGCTTAGCGAGCAGTGCTAGCTTAGCCTTATGCATGCCGCAATGAATAACGCTTAGCCCACGGGGGTGGCACTTAGCGTGAGCAACGCTTCCAAAAATTTGACTAAGTTATATGGGCTTAGCGACTAGGCTCCCTTAGCCCACCCACTACTGCAACGAATAGCGCTTAGTTGGGCCAAGCACGGCTTAGGACGAGGTAGTCAACAAAAATATTTGTCTAAGGTACCTGGGCTTAGCGAGACAACACTCACTTAGGCACAGGTTTGTCATTAATGATTTGTGCATTGGCTTAGCGCACACCGCAGTCGCTTAGCCGCGATGTTCATAATGAAAATGAACATTAAACAACCTGGTTGAACTCGCTTAGCGCATGCATGTTGGCTAAGCGAGTTCATCTGGAACTGTATATGTTCAAGGATTAATTGATGAACTTGCTTAGCGCACAAGCCGCGCTTAGTGAGTTCACCGCACAACCCCTAACAACTCCTAACAAAGCCCTAACTTTTATCTATTCTACTTACAATCTAAACCTAAAAATCAAATTGCTAACTTATTGTCTTCTATCCTAAGTTATTAACAAAAGAAGAAGCATAAATGAAGTTGGAAGCTTACTTGGATCGAAGATGCTTTGTGAAGACTAACAGAAGATGCCAGAAGGATGCACAAATGCAATGCATAACTATTTGGGAGAGAGAGATTGCAGGGGATGTGTTTTACAAAAAAACTAAGTAAATGTGAGTGTAACTGCTTTTACACTCACTTATCTGTTTTTTGACCAACCCGCTTAGCGAGTGCGGCCGCTAAGTGGTAGTGTGAGACATTTGGTTTCTCAAGACGCTCGCTTAGCGGGCTGTTTCGCTGAGCCCAAGCCCAATTTTTAAAATTCAATTTTTTTTACTGGGCTTAGCGCAAATAGATGCACTCAACGAGTTGTGCAGATGAAAATTCCTGCAACTCTCGCTAAGTCAGACTCTTGGTTGGCTTAGTGAAAATACTGCATCCTACATACAGGGGGCATGCGCTTAGCGCTATCCAGGCCGCAAGGAATTTCGCTTAGCGCGAATGGGTCGCACTTAGCTCAATTAAACTAGTGATTTGGCCGCAAAGAATAGGGCTTAGCGCAAGTGCACCACACTTTGCCACTAAACATGAGGCGCTTAGTGAATGTACTCTCGCTTAGCCCAATTCAAATCGAATTGAATTGGGCTAAGCTCGCCCATGGCCAGCTTAGCAAGCCAATCACCTTGAGATGCAGGGGTTTGGGCACTTAGCACAGGCTAACCACGCTTAGCGAAAAACGGAGATGCGCTTAGCGCATGGCATACGTTTAGCGAGTGCACTATTTCCTTGAAAATGTTTTTCAGTTATATTTAGTCCAATTTCACAACACATGTAGAACAAGCCCCCAATAACTATGAGTCATTATTGATATCCCCTTTTTCAATGATCAAAAAGCAAATTCCAACTTATGCAATGCATGAAAAACAAGATGAAAGGAATAAAAACTGGGTTGCCTCCCAGGAAGCGCTTCTTTAATGTCATTAGCTTGACGCATATACCTCAATGGGTGATAAAATGCAAGATGGTGTTTGCCTTCTCAAACTCTCCACCATGGTATAGTTTCAATCTTTGACCATTCACCACCCATGTACTGTCAGGGTCCTGAGATTGTGGATCATGCAGCTCTATTGCATCGTAAGGCCGAACGTTCTTAATGACGAAAGGTCTAGACCATTTGGACTTTAGTTTACCAATAAATAATTTCAATCTTAAATTTAAAAGTAGTACCTGTTGTCCTGGTTTAAGATCTCTCTTCAACAGCTTTTTATCATGATAGGCTTTGACTCTTTCTTTGTAGATTTTTGAAGATTCATCGCTGTGAGTCGCATTTCTTCTAATTCCAATAGTTGAATCTTCCTTTGCTCCCTGGATGCCTTCTCATCAAAATTTAGGAATTTCAGAGCCTAATATGCTTTGTGTTCCATTTCAACTGGTAAATGACATGATTTCCCATATACCAGTTGAAAAGGAGATAAGCCAATTGGGGTCTTGTATGCAGTTCTGTAAGACCATAGTGCATCTTCCAATTTGATTAACCAATCTTTTCTAGTTGACGCCACTGTTTTCTCTAATATCTTCTTTAATTCTCTATTAGATACTTCAGCTTGGCCATTAGTTTGAGGGAGATAGGGTGATGCTACCTTATGATTCACATGATATTGACTCCACACCTTTTGAAGCTGAGAATTACAAAAATGCGAATCACCATCACTAATCAAAATCTGAGGCACCCTAAGTCGAGCAAAAATATTTTTCTTTATAAACTTTACCACAGCCTTAGCATCATTTCTTGGAGTGGCCACAGCTTCCACCCCTTTAGACACGTAATCAATAGCCACCAAAATATACTCATTACCTAAAGATGAAGGGAAAGGACCCATGAAATCAATACCCCAACAATCAAAAACTTCAACTTCCATAATGTTTTGAAGAGGCATTTCATTCCTCTGGGAAATCCCCCCTATTCTTTGGCATTGATCACACTTCAAGACATGGTGATGGGCATCTTTGAAGAGTGTTGGCCAGAAAAATCCTGACTATAAGACCTTAGCCGCTGATTTGTCTCCACCATAATGCCCTCCACATAGTGAATTATTACAATGCCACAATATATCCTTGGCTTCCTCACTTGTCACACATCTTCTGAGGAGATTATCTGCACCTACCTTGAACAAGTATGGATCATCCCATATATAAAATCGTGTGTCATGGAAAAATTTCTTCCGCTGTTGCCAAGTGAGGTCTTTGGGAATGATCCCAGCTGCCTTAAAATTTGCCATGTCAGCAAACCATGGTCTCTGTGTGTCATACCCTAATTTCGTCCGGGGACTATTGTTTGATGGCATGCAACCTTTCATTGACCGCTTCGAGGTGCTTGGCACCCTTTGTTGCACAATACATTAAGTTTCGAGACATTCCAGAAAACAAAAGGAAGCATTGTTATGCAATCCATGAAATTCTGTAACATGCCAGAAATCAAAAGGAAGTATTGTTACGCAATCCGTGAGTTTCCATAACATTCCGAAAGCTAAAAAAGGAGTAATTACATGACCCGTAAGGTTTCGTAACCTTACGGAAAGAAAACAAGTATCGTTACGAAATTCGTAAAGTTTTGTAACGTTACGGAAAAAGAATCACCAACAAAAGCAAAGGTGGTGTATTTAGTAAAAAGGGGGTGCAAATAGCAACCAGGCCCACTTTGGCCTTCCAAGATGTTCCTCCAGAAGGCGGTTGCTTCTGGAGGAAGCAACCTGGCTCGCCTGGGCGAGCTGGGTGGCAAGCTCCTCCCTTATTTTCCTATAAATAGAGGGAGGAGTGAAGGAGAAAAGGGTTCAGCCCTTCTGGTACTTCGTAATCACTTAAAATTAGTGAGGAAAATTGTTTCCATGAAGAAAATCCAAGCCGAGGCGCTTCCGTAACGTTTTCGTGGGTGATTTCTCAAAGATTTTCAACCGTTCTTCGTCATTCGTCGTTCGTCGTTCGTTCTTCGTCATTCTTCGGTCTTCAACCGGTAAGTTCCAGAAATTGAACTTTTCAATTCATTCTATGTACCCGTAGTGGTCCCCACTTGTTTCACGTACTTTTATTTTCATTTCATTTACTTTCCGTACCCCCTTTTGACGTGCTTTAGTCATTTATTTAAGTTATTTTCTCGCCTAATCGAAAAATAAAATAAATTTCCACCGATCATTTGATTTGTAATATCCGTTAATTTATGTTAAAATGAAATCCGACCATTCGGTCATGCCGTAACCATGTTAGAAACCAAAAAGAGGTAAAATAATAATATAATAATAAAAAAATATCTTTTAGTAAAATAAACCAAAAAATCAATCGTACGTTTCTCTTTGGGATTTCTCTTTCTTGATTGAATTGACTAATAACTAAAGTGAAACTAAGGCTAAAATCAACTCGCAAAGTCAAGCTCGTCCGCAAAAAAAATCACTAAAAAGGATTTTAAGGTTCGATACCTCAGTTTTTCTCACCAAGTAAAAATGGATCATTTTAAGGTCCAACGCCTTAAAAGGACCGCCTTCCAAGTAAAAAGAATCGCTTGATTCGCCCTTTTGAAAGAACTACGTAGGTCTGATTTCCTCTTCGATGGAGGGTACGTAGGAGCAAGAGCCCCGCTTTTGTCGACCTCAAAAATTAAAAAGAAATAAAATTTTAAATACATAACTTCACACAATTCTAATTTAAGACTGTTATCCTTTGGGATAAACGTGAGAGGTGCTAATACCTTCCTCAAACGTAAATACAACTCCCGAATCTGGAATTTTCTTCATGACCGGTTTCCTTTGGTTTTTTCGATGTTTTCCATAAATAAACATTGGTGGCGACTCTGTGCATTTTCCTCCTTTGGAAGACGTACCCGTGAGCCTCGCCTCGCCCTCCCGCAAAAGGGTAGGTTGCGACAGTTGGTGACTCCATTGGGGACTGTTTTTGTGAGTTAGGCCTATTTTAGGAAAGTGTGGAATTATGAAACTTTGTGTGTGCGTTTTTTCTTGAACTGTGTAAAAATAATAAATGCTGTATTTTCCATATTTTTACACCGTATTCTAAGCACCCACGGGTTTGGGTAAAAAGGGGCCCTATACCCGGGTTCATGGAAATCTAAGGAGTGGAGGTGAATCTATGGTCATGCTAGGTCTCCGACTTGCTTGATAATAGTGAAACCTCGTCTAGAGCTTTCTCTCTTCATAATGCGTTGTCGCTGGTATTCCATACAGCTGCAATATTATTATCTTGAGTGATGATACCTCTAGAAAATAGTCATGTGAGATATGGATCGTTGGGAGTTGTTATTAGAGACCCCTAGATATTATCCTATAGGTCCCCAAATAGGGGCATGGAGCAAACACGTTGTGTGCCATTTTAAACACTGCCATGCATGTAGTCCTAAATGTCATGTACGCCTTTGCTTGTAATTATTTGTGGATATTGTCATACTATGTGCATCCACGCGTTATGCTTTTGCGCGTCTACATCATGTCGTCACGCACGTGTTGTATGTTGGTCTCGTCTTTTGTCATGGGAAGCCGGAAAATCCATATCACCTTCTTAAACTGCACACATGGGGCACTGCACCCCCAAATGCGCAAGTAAGAAGAGATAATTTTCCGGGTACTCGTGTCCGTAAATGCATTCATATCATGCATCGCATAAGCATCTTTTCATGGCATCATAATGAACATATCGTTCCTGCATCTATCTACTATCATATTCCAACCTCACATTTTGCATGAGTCATTGCATCATCATGCATATGCATTCAACATACTTTTTGTTCTACAAACTGCATACCTTTTGTTTTCATGTTTGTTCATGCATGATCCTTGCAGTTTCCTCTGCAAAATGAAAACAAAACAAAAACAAAAAGGGAAGCATGAAAATTCATGATGCATTCTTAGTCGCATATATTCAGTACCATGAGCCAACCATGTTGGGATCATAAACCCGTTTCACTTAAAAACAAAATGATTGAACATGGTACCTAATGCATGGTTAACTAGGAAATGATGTTTCTTCGGGCATCTCAATTTCATAATTACATTTTCCATGCAAAGCCTAAAGTATGCCCGAGTCATTCATCCCTATGAAATGTTGTTGAAGTATTGGCGATCAGAATTGCCATTCCTTGGATTATAGGGTTGAACCAAGTTCATGCTTTTACGAAAAGGTTCATCAATTCAAGTTGAAATATGGAAGTAACCATCTTGCAAAAATTGGGGCAACAGATAGATCGAGTTACATCACTGCTTCGTCTACTGCCAAACACATTTAGGATTGTTGATGTCCTTGTTACTTCCAGTTTCACCTTGACAAAGATGTCATGGACCATGTTGAAAATCTAAATTGATTCAACCCCATGTTGATGCAATCCTACTCCGCAAGGGCATTGGATAGAAAAACTCCAAGTAGATTGGGCCAGAGATGCAAGAGAAGGCCCTAGGGTTCTTATGAGCCTTAGGGTAGATTTCGGGCCCATGGGCTAAGTACGAGCCCGCTTATCTTTGTAAATATTAGATTAAGGTTTCATTATTTTTGGGCCTTGTATTTAGGGCTCCATAATGTAGGTAGGGTACCCTAGAAATATAGGATTTTTCAGCCCTTGTATTTTAGGGCACCTAGACTAGTTTTTGTATTAGGGGTAGTTTTGTAATTTCACATGCACTAAGTGGATATTTGATGTGTGTGGTTGGAAATAAATTTAATTGAATTGGTAGAAGCCCAATCCAATTAAATTTTAGAGGGGGAGGTGAGCATTTGCTTACTACACCCCATTGCCACATCATATAGTCACACTTTGTGCATGTCCTTCATGCTTTTCATGCCTCATGACACCTAAGCACACTTAGTGGAGAATCTTGGAATTGATCTTGGATTAGTGGGCTGAACCATAACTAAAATTCACTAATCATAATTAGTGAAATTTTGGCTCCAAAGTTTGGCTCCACAAATTCAATTTCAAATTCAAGTGAAATTTGAATTTCCCTCCAATTTTGTGTGACACTTAGGCTATAAATAGAGGTCATGTGTGTGCATTTTTTTCAACTTTGAACATTTGAATATTAAACTTCAGATTTCAAAGCTCATTTAGAGCACAAAATTTCGTGCTCTTCTCTCCCTCTTCCTTCATTCTTCTCCTTCTTCCTCCAAGCTCTTATCCATGGCCTCCTATGGTGGTGAGCTTCTTCTAGACTCATCTTCTCCTTGAAGTGGCGTCTCCTCTCTCTCTTCCTTCCCCATTCCGCTGCCATTTATCTTCCAAGAAGCAAAGGAATCCATTGATGAAGAAGATCCTAGGCCTACAAGCTCCCATGGAGCTTGCATCATGTGGTATCAAGAGCATCTTCATCTAGGTGATGTTCTTTTGCTTCCTCTATCTTTTTGTTCGGTGAATTCTCTTTAATTCCTTGTTCTTCATCTTATTCTCCATGTATATCCTCCATTGTCTTGTGGTTTGGTGCTGTTTAGAGTAGATTAAAAAAAAATAAACCGATTAAATCTTAGATCTACACTTGTTCTTGCATTTCTATGGTTCAAATTTTGTAGATCTACTCTTGAATCTTGTTTTTGTGTTGATTTTAGGTTCTATCAATTTTCATTCATAATATTCTTGTTCTGAACCTTTAGATCTAAATTTTGTTCCAAAATATTGATTAGAAAAAAAAAACACAAAAATCTAAGTGTAAATCACTTAATCCATGTTGTCTTAGAGTCATGTTTAGTCATAGTAATTGTCACATTATGTTCTAAGTTTGTGTTGAATTTTATTTTGTTGATTGAATTATAGATACATTTGTTCATGTATTCTTGTCATTCTTAGCCTATCTTTTGAATTTTGAGTCTAATTCATGCATGTTATTTAGTTCATAACATGTTCTAAATCAATTCCTAGAAGTAGTCTTGTTCTTGAACTTTTTTTTTTTTGCTTTCTAAGTTTCCTACATGATGCCTATGATGAAGTTGAGTTGTGGTGCTGAGTTGTGGCTGGATTTGTGAATCAAAATAAGTCTTAAGCTCTCTTTAATTGTGTTATTCAAGATAATTGAGCATAAGCAAACACAAATTGTAACTATCCAAGCCTTAAGCAACATAAACACTACTCTTGATTTCTAGGCTGAAATCGCTGGTGCTGGCAGCTTGAACATACGAACTTGTATAAATTACTGGGAATTGGTAACTACGTTTTTTGAGCTGAAACTTTTACTGAATTTTCTAGACATCTGGACCAAAATTATAAAAAAAGAATCAAGCGATTTGGATTAAAGAAAAAAATAATAAAAATCTCACAAGTTGGCAGAAAAATCAGTGTCCAGGAAAAAAAAAGGAAAGTGAAAGGAAAGTGTGCTTGTTGTTTTGGCTCAAAATTTGTTCTATAATTGGTGCATATTTTATACCAATCCTAGTTCTGAAATTTCAATTGAACATTATTGTGAAAACAAGTGCCAAAACTAGAGGTTTCTTGAGTCTTTTTTTTTTAGAGTTTTTCTACTCTACTCTAGAGCCATTCTAGGTTTCTCTTTGAGTCCTAGCTTGCTTTTTGTGCTTTTCATTGCTTTAATTGTTGAATAATCCTTGGAAATTTGTCTTGTTAAAACTCTATTGGTTTAGCTTTCATTTCATTTTTTTTTTTGTCTTTGGTTATTGCTTGTCTCTTTGTTTCCTTGCTTGTGAGTTGCCATATAGGGAATTGGAAAGGAGGATTGGTGCCATATCTTGAAGAATTTGAGTCTAGAAGAAAGGGGCCAACCACCTTAAGAGCTATTGGACTAAGAAGCACTCCAAATTGAGTGAAACACTAAAGAGAGAATAGCCACCACAATTGAGGACTTTTTTCTTTGTAATTTTGTAATTGGCAATTTGCTTTGCTTTCAAATTTTGTAACAAAAAGGCCTTTCATTGGAAGTAAGTTGGGAGCCTCCGCTAGGTCACCCTACTTCCATTTGTGTGTAATAATTTTAGGCAATTTCCCCTTAGGATAGTGAGTGTTTTGTTGGGAACCTTAAATGAGGTCATCCAAACACTCTTAGGATCCGCCTAGTTTGCATTTCTTGCACTTTAATTTCTTGCTTATTTTCATAGCTTATTTCCTTTACCCTCCATTGTCAAACTGCCTAGATAGCTTGCCTTTTACTAATTAGTTTTTACCTTATCTTTCACACCTCTTTTAGTGTTTATTTTGGCTAGTTTCAACCATAGTTTATTTTACCTTTTGTTTTCAAACCCCCAACAAGAAAGAACCATAACTTAGGAACCAACATGAGTCTTCATTCTTCATCTAGTGTTAATGGTGAGGGTTCTACTCCTAAGGACCCCTTGTATAAGATATTAGATGAGTTGAGATCCCTTAAGTTGTGGAAAGAAAAACAAGAGAGAAAAGAAAAAGGTAAAAAAAGAGTGGAAGAAATAAGTCAAGATGAAAGAAAGAAAATAAGAGAGGAAGAAAGAAGAAAAATAATGAAAGAAATGAAAAGAGAAAAACATGTCTCCTATAGTAGTCATAACTCTTGCAAGAGCCTAAGTGAAGAACTTCGTGACTATTATGAAGGAAGGCATAGGTCACATCTTAGACCTCACTCCCATAGGAGAGAAAATGAAAGAAAGCCTCAAGAGGTTAACATTAAACTCCCATACTTCCATGGGAAGGACAATGTAGAGGCCAATTTAGATTGGGAAATAAGGGTAGAGCAACAACTTAAAAGGAAGTCTACTTCAAAATCTTATGGCTCTCACTCTTATCCAAAGAAAGACCAAGGTCAAGGAATCTTAGGGGTGAGACCTTCTAAGCCCAAAGATGATAAGGGGAAGACAATAGAAAAGCAACCCCTTAAGGCTAGTATGCAAGAGAAGACTAGCTCCATGAAGTGCTTTAAATGTCTTGGAAGAGGACACATTACTTCTCAATGCCCCACCAAGAAAACCATGATTATGAGGGGCCAAGACATTTATAGTAGCCAAGATGAGGCTACTACTTCACCTTCCTCTAGTAAAAGTGAAGAAGCAAAAGGGGAAGAATCTAGTGAAGAGATCTACCCCCAAGAAGAAGGACAACCTTTAATGGTTAAGGAGGAGTGTAAGGAGGTAAGTGTCTCCTCCAAGAGGTTAGCTAAGAAGGAAAGACATTTTGAAATAAAGACAAATATTAAAGAAATTTCCCTTCTTAGACAACCTCCACATTTTCTCCTTTGTAAAAAGACACTTGTTAGCATTGCCACATCTCTTAGGCTTGAGTTTATTCCTCAAGTAAAGGAGTTGTTGGATGAGGGTTTGGTTCGCAAGAGATTAAATCCTTGTGCTTTGTTGGTGCCCAAAATAGGTATTATTAGGCACCAAATCCCTAAAATAGGTGGTGTGATGAATGCTTTGGGTGGTGCAACACTCTTTTGTAAAATTACTCATGCACCCAACATCTTCATGATTTGTGTACATAGGGACTCATTAGGTAGGTTTGTTCTTATTTTTAGTTTCAATACAAACTTAGGCACACATATGGGACACCTTAGGTTTGTCATACTTTTTGGTAGGAATAATCAACATGAAAATACAGAAAAAGGTATGTTCTATTGCTTTACTTTTCTTAATTTTTTAAATTGTGATCAAAGGGTTCCCATGAACCCTAAGAGAATAAAGGTCATTCCTGAGTGGCCCGCTCCACCAAGTGTAAGAAAAATTTGGGGCTTCCAAGACTTAACAAACTTTTACAAAAGGTTTGCCCCATATTTTTCTATACTTGTAGCACCACTCATTGAGTTGGTGAGGAACCATGTTCCTTCATGGGAAGATGCCCCGGAAATGAGTTTTCAGACCTTACCTTACTTCAACATACTAAACACCACTAATACATATGTTTTTGTTCTTTTTACAGGTGTTAAGGGAAGGAGCCCAGAGTATCAAGAACCTCAGGATTTGAGGTCAAATCCTTTTCAAGGGGGAGGGAATGATGCAATCCTACTCCGCAAGGGCATTGGATAGAAAAACTCCAAGTAGATTGGGCCAGAGATGCAAGAGAAGGCCCTAGGGTTCTTATGAGCCTTAGGGTAGATTTCGGGCCCATGGGCTAAGTACGAGCCCGCTTATCTTTGTAAATATTAGATTAAGGTTTCATTATTTTTGGGCCTTGTATTTAGGGCTCCATAATGTAGGTAGGGTACCCTAGAAATATAGGATTTTTCAGCCCTTGTATTTTAGGGCACCTAGACTAGTTTTTGTATTAGGGGTAGTTTTGTAATTTCACATGCACTAAGTGGATATTTGATGTGTGTGGTTGGAAATAAATTTAATTGAATTGGTAGAAGCCCAATCCAATTAAATTTTAGAGGGGGAGGTGAGCATTTGCTTACTACACCCCATTGCCACATCATATAGTCACACTTTGTGCATGTCCTTCATGCTTTTCATGCCTCATGACACCTAAGCACACTTAGTGGAGAATCTTGGAATTGATCTTGGATTAGTGGGCTGAACCATAACTAAAATTCACTAATCATAATTAGTGAAATTTTGGCTCCAAAGTTTGGCTCCACAAATTCAATTTCAAATTCAAGTGAAATTTGAATTTCCCTCCAATTTTGTGTGACACTTAGGCTATAAATAGAGGTCATGTGTGTGCATTTTTTTCAACTTTGAACATTTGAATATTAAACTTCAGATTTCAAAGCTCATTTAGAGCACAAAATTTCGTGCTCTTCTCTCCCTCTTCCTTCATTCTTCTCCTTCTTCCTCCAAGCTCTTATCCATGGCCTCCTATGGTGGTGAGCTTCTTCTAGACTCATCTTCTCCTTGAAGTGGCGTCTCCTCTCTCTCTTCCTTCCCCATTCCGCTGCCATTTATCTTCCAAGAAGCAAAGGAATCCATTGATGAAGAAGATCCTAGGCCTACAAGCTCCCATGGAGCTTGCATCACATGTCCTGCATAAATATTCGCAATACTATGCATCATTCGCATACATCCGTGCTTTTCATTGGTTGCATTGCTCGTTGCATTCTTTCCTTACATAAAGAAAAAACGAACTTAATTGTTGTTATAAAAAAGAAAAAAAACATGCTTTACAGTGCCTTTACCGAACCCGTGCTAGAGCTAGAGTAATGGGTAAAGCAGAGGAGGTACAAGAGTAGATGAAGGCCGACATGAAGGCCATGAAAGAGCAAATGGCCACAATCATGGAGGCCATGATGAGCATGAAGAAGATAATGGAAGCCAATGCGGTTGCAGTTTCCGCTACCAGCGCTGTTGCTAAGGTGAACCCGATGCCCCCATCTGATCTCAACGAAATGAACCATCCAACCTCAGATATGGTGGGCAAAGATTTGGGAAGTACGAACGCCCCCATGATGTGCAAATTCAAAACGAGCACGCCTTCCCACCATATGGCTTGCCTCTCAACTATACGCCCCCCAATATGGCGTACACTCCCAATGAGAATGTCAATAACTCCACTCCTATACCCATTGAGAGCCAACAACCCCAAACTGATCATGCACGTGTCTCTTAAACCGTGGGGGAGACACATGAAATTCCCCACCACAATCTAGCCGACTTCGAGCCTTGCCTCGGATATGCCACTGAAGGGCAAGCAGTTGGTGGTATACCCCTACAAAACCCTTTGGAAGGCCCTCAGTATCACCCCCAGCTACACCTCTTGCATTCCACAACAAGTAAAAACCCTCATGCTATGGCAAAAATGGGAAAGTTGGATCATCTAGAGGAAAGGCTCAGGGCCATTAAAGGAGGTGAAGATTATGCCTTTGCTAACCTAGAAGAGTTGTTCCTAGTACCCAATATCATCACCCCTCCCAAGTTCAAGGTGCTGGACTTTGACAAGTACAAGGGGACTACTTGCCCCAAGAACCATCTAAAGACGTATTGTCGGAAGATGGGGGCATACGCAAAAGATGAGAAATTGCTGATACATTCCTTCCAAGAAAGTCTTACTGGGGTAGCTGTTACCTGGTACACTAGCTTGGAACCTTCCCGAGTCCATTCTTGGAAGGACCTAATGATTGCCTTCGTTAGGCAGTGTCAGTATAATGGCCTCGGATAGGATGCAACTATAGAACATGTGCAAAAAGGGGTCACGGATCTTTCAAAGAATATGCCCAAAGGTGGAGGGATCTGGCAGCCCAAGTGTTTCCCTCAATGACGAAGAAAGAAATAATAACAATGATAGTAGACATATTACTAGTGTTCTATTATGGAAAATGGTGGGTTACGTGCCTTCAAGCTTTGCGGATTTGGTCTTCGCTGGCGAAATGATTGAAGTGGGTCTAAAAAGAGGCAAATCTGATCACCATGCTTTGATAAATGCAAACTGGGGCAAGTAAAGAGGGTGAGAATGAGGGAGAAACCCATACTGTGACTGCCATTCCTATACAGCCCAGTTTCCCACCAACCCAACAATGTCGTTACTCAGCCAATAATAAACCTTCTCCTTCCCCACCACCCAATTATCCACAAAGGCCATCCCTAAATCAACCACAAAGCCTGTCTACCACACAACCAATGCTAAACACCACCTTTAGCACGAACCAAAACACCAACCAAGAAATGAATTCTACAGTGAAAAGCCTATAGAATTCACCCCAATTTCAGTGTCCTATGCTGACTTGCTCCCATATCTACTTGATAATTCAATGGTAGCCATAACCCCAGCCAAGGTTCATCAACCTCCATTTCTCCGAGAGTACGACTCGAACGCAACGTGTGCTTGTCATGGAGAAGCCCCGAGGCATTCCATTGAGCATTGTAGATCCCTGAAGCGTAAAGTGCAAGGTCTAATTGATGCGGGTTGGCTGAAATTTGAGGAGAATCGCGTGTAAATCCTGACATTGACAAGAGATGCCACACATGGAGCAATTTTGAAAGCTATTGCTAGATGTCTCTAATGACTCCTCAGGATTTTCAAGTTTATACCATTATTATAAACCATAGTTACAAATGCTAAATAAAATGGATAAATTTGATATCTTTGTCCCTCATCCTCTCATAAACGCATCTTTGCTTATTCAACTTTCACCGAAATGTGGGTGCAAGCCATTGGTCTGTTTGCTCGAGCGACATGCACTCCTGAGTGCTGACTTCCAAGACCGTTCAATTAGAAATTACTCGTCTTGCACGTTGGTTGGGGTGCCGTAAAACAACGAGTAAAGTTCAAAACAAATAAGTTTCAAAATAAATAAAAAAAAAAGAGCATTGGATTGACTGTGTTTTCAAGACGTTCATGCGACCTCATTTTATCATTCCGGAAAGTTTGTCTTTTTAGAGAGAAGTGAGTTATCAAGAATAGGATGTTGGGCAAATGGCCTCAGTTATCTTAAGGGGGGGGGGGTTGAATTAAGATACAAAGACTATTCCCCAATTAAACTTCCACTCTCTCTTTTTGGATTAACAATGCACCCTTAATATGAATTACTCAAAAGACAATTCAAAATAAACTTCTTTAAAGCAAAAGATAAAAATAGCAATAAATAAAAGAAGTTTAAGGGAAGAGAGGAATGCAAACTTGATTTATACTGGTTCGGCCACTTCCCGTGCCTACGTCCAGTCCTCAAGCAGCCCACTTAAGATTTTCCACTCTCTTTGTAAAACTCCTTTTACAAAGTCTGAACCACACAGGGACAACCCTTCCCTTGTGTTCAGGAATCCTTTACAACAAGAGACCCATGGTCTCTTAATCCCTTTTCAGAAATAAGAAGAAGAGAAGAAGAAATCTCTCTTAAAAAAAATAGATTGTACAATGAAGATCAATCAAAATTCCTTATTGAATATGCAAGTGGTTGACCAAGGAATCTTTTTGAGAGGATAAGACATTTCAGTTCAGAAAAACTCTCTTAATCTTTTGAGAGGATAAACTTTTTGGGCAATGAAAACTCTCTTTAAATTTGTGTTTTCAAGTCACATATAAATAGACCTTTGATGGCCATTCATAAACCATTTGAATAGATGTGACTCTTGGAAATTATTTTCTGAAAATCTCCTTTGGTAATCGATTACAAGACTTGTGTAATCGATTACAGGCTTTAAAATTTGAATTAAAACGTTTAATAAACTGCTGGTAATCAATTACCATCCATGTGTAATCGATTACACATTATAAATTTTGAATTCAAATTTCTAGTGACTGTTATAAACATTTTTCAGGTGCTGGTAATCGATTACCAGAGAGTAAATCTCAATTTAAAATGATTTAGATAGAATTCTTTGGGCAAACCTTTTGCTTTTTCAATTTGGAAACTTCTTCCTATGATTCTAGAGATCAACTTGATCATATATCTTGATTTTCTTGGATTCTTGGATTCTTGTCTTGAATAAAACTTAGACGCACTTGATCCTTTGGCATCATCAAAACATCAAAACATCTTGCTTCTACATAGGAGTCATTTGACTTAATCCATCAACTGAAGAAATCCTTCAACTATTTCTCGTCCTTGGAAAATTCTTTTTGCAAGAATAAACCGCCTCTTTCATTCTTCCTTGCTACAAGGTTGTGAAAACAATTGGTACTTCAAAGCCTTACACTGGGGCAATGAAAGGTACCATGCATAAACCTCAAGCGAACCTAAGGGTAGATTAGAAGTTCTCACCCAATGGGTTCCCAGCTACAAGGTCATGACGAAAGATAAAAATGGATACCTCAAAGCCCTACACTGGGGCAATGAAAGGCACCATGCATAAACCTCAAACGAACCTAGGGGTAGATTAGAAGTTCTCACCCAATAGGTTCCCTGCTACAGGGTCATGACGAAAGAGAACGATTGGTACCTCAAAACCTTACACTGGGGCAATAAGGGGCATCGTGCATGAGCCTCAAGTGAACATAGGGGCAGATCAAAAGTTCTCACCCGTCGATGTTTTTAAACACAAAAAAAGGGGGGGGGGGGGGGACAAACCTTGGAATTTCTATGGATTGATTAAACGTCAAACAACTCCATTGCTGTCACTCCAAAATGGTCAAGTGAATAAATCAAACAGAACAAACACTCTGAGGGAGTTCCCAGAGAGATTAGCAAAGATAGGATAAGGTTGCATGAATTATCGCCTCTTTCAAAAAGATAGTCAATCTGTGTTTTCCAAAAAACATAAATCAAAATCAAAACCACAAAATAGGGAAAGAATGTCATGAACATTGTACAACTTTCCATTGCCTTGCATTGTTTCATATGAAGTCCGCATTTACCAAATTTCATGACAAAGGTTGCATGCATCTGCATCCCTAAAAAATCATGTTAACTCCATAGATTTCCTACATCTAATGTCCAATCTTTTGAATTTGGGATGATCGGCCCTCTCAATGAGTCAATCTCCTACTTTCTCATAAGGGTGGACCCTTGGATACTAGTACCCTCACCTTTAGAGGGCTACAAGCCCTCGCTTTCCGAGGGCTGCACGCCTTCCCCTTCAGAGGACTGCACGCCCTCACCTTCAGAGGACTGCACGCCCTCGCCTTTAGAGGGCTACGCATCCTCATTTTCAATGTGCTTCATATCCACGCCTTAAGAGAATTTAAGGTCCTCTGCCCTTAAATGCTTAACCGAGACTTGCGCTCCTGGTTAAGGGGCCAATAGTTCCCTTTTATTAGTTCCTGGGCCGCCCTCTGATATTAAAGGGCGACCAACTTTGTGAGCACAACCTGGGAGGGAGGCTATCACGTGGCTACTATGCATACCGGGGCAAGATTTCACCCGTGCCGTTGCAAAGAGACGAGTGCGGGTCATGCGCACCAACATGACCACTCTTGCACAGATATGGATGACGTTGCTGCTTAGCAACATTCCACCCACGTGACCGCAATGCTGATCACCCCCTGCAGAAATATCAGTTGGTCTGTGTTGTTCCGACATAGGTAAGTATTCACTTCTCTCAACTGGTTTCTGATGTCATCTACTATTTGTAGGGATCGCGCCCACCAGACACTGAGTGGACCCAGAGGAGCCCAACAGGGCCCTGGGGTTTCCAGCTCTGGTTACGGGGCTCTGTCAGTCCTACAAGGTGCCCGTCCCCCCCAGCAAGGTCATGCCATCATGACATAGGTAAGTATGCACATCGCTCAACTGATTTCTGATGTCATCTATTGTTTACAGGGATCGCGCCCGCAAGACACCCAGTGGACCCGAAGAAGTCCAACAGGGTCCTAGGGTTTCCAGCTCTGATTACGGGCCTTTGTCAGTTCTACAGAGTGCCTGTCGCCCCCAGCAAGTTCATCAGGCCCCCTATTAATTGGGCTTTCATCAAGAAGTACTGCGCCCCCAGGCAGGCGCAGGGCGAGACACCACAGCAGCCTAGGGATGGCCGGCAGTGGGCAACAAACGCACTGCCACCACCTCTAGAGTTCACCTCAGCTCATCCACAAACAGGTTAGAGCGTGGCCTACGACACATGGCCGACCAATAGGCGACCAAGTCCAAAGCCAAAGGTAAGCAAAGTACTAAGTCTGTGACTGACAAGTCATAAGGCGTCCAGCTCAAGACGTTAAAGAAGCGCTACTAGGAGGCAACCTAGTACCTTTTAAATCTCTGCTTGTTATTTGATCACTTTTGTTTCTCAAGTCATAGTAGGATGCACCTAGTTGCTCATGATCCTAGGAACTTAAATAAAACAAGCACAAGCTCAGAAGGTAGTCATACCTCACAAAATATATGTATGTGTGTTTAGGTAGTGAAAATACCTTAGATATGCATGTATATAGCAAAAATACCTCACAAAATATATGTATCCATGTTTAGGTAGCAAGATACCTTGGATATGCATGTATATAGCAAAATACCTCACAAAAATATACACATGTTTAGGTAGCAAAATACCTCAAAAAAAAAAGAGAACAAAAAATATATCTTTCAGCTGAAAATTTTTACTGATCTTAACCAGTTTTTGAAAAAATGTGTATACACTTGAAGGGTGAATGCTGTGAAAAGTTTCCCGAATGCCCAAAATATCTCGGATGAATGCATGATTTGATAAAAGGATCATATTTTAGAAACACTGGGTTTACTAAAATAGAGAAAAATAAATCATGAGCCCTAATATCACATGACCATAAAAACTTGATGCTTGAGTGTCCACATGGGTGCATGCATGACTAGTTTTGCATAAAATTTTCTAATCGTCATCGTTGCATGTGTGTCATGGAAATAATGTGGGGCATCCCCTTTATCCCCAAACCGCTGGCCAAACCCTAACATATATCATGTCCAGCCGTTCTACGAGCCTTGAGCCAAAATCCCAATTTACCATAAACCTTGACCTAGGGTGAGAATGTCAATCCTTGCCCTCGGAAGAAAGAAAGAAAATTTCCAATCAAAGAGGGGGAGAAAGCAAAAAAAAAAAAAGAAGAAAGAAAATTCCCAATCAAGGATCGGAAGAAAGCAGAAGAAATATGCAGAAAGGTCTTTGGACCAGACAATATATGAACAATACAAAATTGTCACCAAGTAAACGAGAAAAGAAAGGAAACCACGACCTAAAGTGGTCCTCTCCCTTTGATTGCCAACCAAAATCCTGTGCGCTAGCGACTTTCTCGCCCCGCACTAAACAAAAACAGAAAAGGAAAAGGCCAAGAACACTCAAAGCCAAAATTCCCACAAAGAAACAAACCATTCCCAAGAAAAAGTCCTATTGATCCATGATCACACATGTAATCTTTGATTTGATAGGAAATGAATTGAAAAATCAAGTCATGACATATCTATGGTTCGGAATTAGGATAAAACACTTACTTGTGTGAGATTGATACACTTTGAGTGATTTTCTTCTATATTTGTTGAACCCAGTGCTTCCTCTAAATGGTCATTTAGAAACAAAATGCTAACACCCAAAATCTCATTTATGGTTATGAGAAAATTTCATCAGCATACTCACCTTCCCCGATAGGCACATCATTTTTCATCAAAAAAGTATATGTTGCTCTGATCAGTTGGAAGTTTTGTCTCTTTACTAAAGCATGTTCGCATTTTAGTGAAGAAAACACCGAGACTATTTTAGTCTCACAGTTGTCAAGAACTACGTAGGTCTGAGTTCCTCATCACAAATTGAGGATACGTAGGAGCAAAAGCCCTGCTTTTGTCGACCACCCCACCTTTTGTTACCGTGACCCAAGAGTCCGATGGCATGCGGAGCCACATAACTGTGGGATCCCCAAATTCGTATGTTCCATCATTTTTCATTTATGTTATCTTGTTTCTATGACTTGAGGGACTAACGTTTGTTTTTGTTTTTTTGATCGTCCTTTGTTTTGTGCATACATTTTGTTTGGACTGTTGCGTTAGTGCTTACTTCGTTATTGTCGATAATGTTTGTTGAAATTTCGGAACCGTGTAGTGTTTTCATTTAGGAACGTCGTCCTAAAAATAAAATGAACAAAAATCATGATAACGCCAAGAATAGAAAAAAGAAAGAGGCGTTGTGAACAAATGTTATGTCTATATATAAAGAAAAGAAAAGAGTATTTTGTAAGTAAAAAATGTATGGAAAGATTTTGTGTGCATAAATAATGTGTGAAAAGAAATTTTTGTGTGTGAGCAACGAGTGTATATAAAGAAATTTTTGTTAAACCACGAGTGTATGTTGAAAAAACGAAAAAGAAATCTTTGAACAGGAATAGAGTTTGTATATAGACCGTGTTGATATAAAGAGAAAGAGTTTTTAATGCGTGTGTATACAGAAAAAGTTTGTCGTGTATAGGAATGTAGGTGTACAAAGAAAAAGTTTTTCTCATAGATAACGATGGATGTATAGTTTTTGCGAACATAAAAAATGAAACAAAAAGAAAAAAAGAAAGAAAGAACTTGAAGGTCGGCATGTTATGGTCATAGGAAGCATAAATCATTCGTAGAGAGCAAACATATCTTTTGGAAACAAGAGACTGACGTTAAGAGTTTATTTTCCAGAATAACCGAGATAAGAATGGATGGATTCATTGAACCGATAAAAGAACATAATTTGGAAATATTGGGTCTACTTGTGTAAATCCCAAGCCTTAGTATCACAATGCCATAAACTGGATGCTTGAGTACCCACCTAGCTGTAGCCATGACTAATTTTGCACGTTGTTTCCAAATCATCATTGGTACATGTGCCTCGTGGAAATAATATGGAAATTCAACCCGAGACCGACACCTTGACACACGAATTTGTTTTGCCCCAGATATCAAAATCGGGCTCGCATGATGAAAAGACCATGTTGAGACACAACCTTAAGCTACTTTGAACCTTGGCCCATGAAAAGAATCCTCATCCTTTCCCCCGAAGAAAAGGACAGCAGAATCTCCTCAAGGGAGAGCGAATAACGAATGCTAAAACCCGAATTCTCAATCAAAGATCGGAAAGGAAGAAATGAAAAGAAAGAAAAGAATAGGAAAAGAAGGATTCCCGATCGAAGATCGGAAGAAAGTAAAAATAAAAAAAGGAAAAAGATCGAAGGAAAAACAGAATAATTCCCGATCTATCCAGGAAACCAGGAAAAAGAACAAAAGATCTTCTGACCAGATAAATTTTCGGCTGGGTAAATGACTGCCGGCAAAGGAAAACCCAGTTTTGAAGTAGTTCTTCCTTTAGGATTTCCATTCAAAGTCGCTCTCGATTGGCGATATCCCGCCCCACATAAACAAAGAGGAAAAGACTGAAACACCCAGCTTCCTCTCCAAAAATACTACCCTCGGGAAAATCCTATTGATCTGTGATCGTGCGTGTGATCTTTTGGTTCGATAGGAAATCATGTGCAAAATAAAGTCATGGTGCAGCTATGGTTTGGAATTAGGGTAAAACACTTACCTGTGTGAGTTTTTATACACTATGAGTGATTTTATTCCCAGTTTCAGTTTGACCCGACATTTCCCCTGAATGTTCATTTAAAAGCTAAATGTTGACATCCTGCCCTTCATTTTCGGTTACAAGGAAAATTACTTTTGGCATGGGTATATTGTTTCTCTAAGATATGGTGCTCTCGAGAATGATTTATTTTTCCTTGCTAAAGCATGTTCGCCTTTTTAGGTGAAAAAACCCGGTGGACCATTTGATCCACCCTCAAATCTTATCTGGAGCCCCATGAATTGATTGTCATTCATGCTTCTTCCACCATCGAGTCTGGAGCCCCACGAATTGATTGCCTAGCGCTGTTCGTCTATCCTCCACCCTCAAATCTTATCAGGAGCCCCATGTATTGATTGTCATTCATGCATCCTCCACCATCGAATCTGGAGCCCCACGAATTGATTGGCTAGCACTGTTCGTCTATCCTCCACCCTCAAATCTTATTCGGAGTCCCATGAATTGATTGTCTAGCGCTGTTCATGCATCCTCCACCATCGAGTCTGGAGCCCCACAAATTGATTGCCTAGCGTTGTTCGTCTATCCTCCACCCTTAAATCTTATTCGGAGTCCCATGAATTGATTGCCTAGCGCTGTTCATGCGTCCTCCACCATCGAGTCTGGAGCCCCACGAATTGATTGCCTAGAGTTGTTCGTCTATCCTCCACCCTCAAATCTTATCCGGAGCCCCATGAATTGATTTTCATTCATGTATCCTCCACCATCGAGTCTGGAGCCCCACGAATTGATTGCCTAGTGCTGTTCGTCTATCCTCCACCCTCAAATCTTATCCGGAGCCCCATGAATTGATTGTCATTCATGCATCCTCCACCATCAAGTCTGGAGCTCCACGAATTGATTTCCTAGCGTTGTTTGTCTATCCTCCACCCTCGAATCTTATCCAAAGCCCCATGAATTGATTATCATTCATGTGTCCTCCACCATCAAGTCCGGAGCCCCACAAATTGATTGCCTAGCACTGTTCGTGTATCCTCCACCGTCCTATTCGGAGCCCTATGAATTGATTGCCTAGCGCTGTTCATGTGTCCTCCGTTATCAAGCGCAGAGCCTCCGGTGACTGGGAAATATGGTTTTTTGTTATTTTCCCGATTGGTTCCTTCTCCAAACATGTTTATATGTGTATATTATGTTATTGGTGTTTTTTGTTGTTTGTGTTTGTTTTGTGTTGTTCAGAGAAAGAAGAAGGAGAGACAGAAGTCGTCATAGACTAATCACGGAAAGGGTGAAGAAGGACGAAATCAGTGATTTATCTTTGCTTTCCTCTTATCTCTGATAAAAGGTAAGTAAAGAGGGGCAACTGTCATACCCAAATTTCATTCGGGGACTATTGTTTGATGGCATGCAACCTTTGGTTGACCGCTTCGAGGTACTTGGAACCCTTTGTTGCACAATACGTGAAGTTCTGAGGCATGCTGGAAATCAAAAGGAAGCATTGTTACGCAATCCGTGAAATTTCGTAACATGCCGAAAATCAAAAGGAAGTATTGTAATGCAATCCGTGAGTTTCCGTAACATTCCGAAAGCTAAAAAAGGAGTAATTACATGACCCGTAAGGTTCTATAACCTTACGGAAAGAAAACAAGTATCGTTACGAAATTCGTAAAGTATCATAACATTACAGAAAAAGAATTACCAAAAAAAGAAAACGGGTGTATTTAGTAAAAAGGGGGGTACAAATAGCAACCAGACCCACTTGGGCCTTCCAGGATGTTCCTCCAGAAGGCGGTTGCTTCTGGAGGAAGCAACCTAGCTCGCCTGGGCGAACTGGGTGGCAAGCTCCTCCCCTATTTTCCTATAAATAGAGGGAGGAGTGAAGAAGAAAGGGGTTCAGCCCTTCTGGTACTTCGTAATCACTTAAAATTAGTGAGGAAAATTGTTTCCCTGAAGAAAATCCAAGCCGAGGCGCTTCCATAACGTTTCTGTGGGTGATTTCACGAAGGTTTTCAATTGTTCTTCGTCCTTCGTCGTTCATTCTTCGGTCTTCAACCGGTAAGTTCCCGAAATCGAACTTTTCAATTCATTCTATGTACCCGTAGTGGTCCCCACTTGTTTCGCGTACTTTTATTTTCATTTCATTTACTTTCGGACCCCCTTTTGACGTGCTTTAGTCATTTACTTAAGTCATTTTCTCGCCTAATCAAAAAATAAAATAAATGTCCACCGATCATTTGATTTGTAATATCCGTTAATTTATGTTAAAATGAAATCCGACCGTTCGGTCATGCCGTAACCACGTTGGAAATCAAAAAGAGGTAAAATAATATTATAATAGTCAAAAAATATCTTTTAGTAAAATAAACCAAAAAATCAATCGGACGTTTCTCTTTGGGATTTCTCTTTCTTGATTGAATTGACTAATAACTAAAGTTAAACTAAGGCTAAAATCAACTAGCAAAGTCAAGCTCGTCCGCAAAAAAATCACTAAAAGGGATTTTAAGGTTCGATACCTCAGTTTTTCTCACCAAGTAAAAATGGATCATTTTAAGGTCCAACGCCTTAAAAGGACCGCCTTCCAAGTAAAAAGAATCGCTTGATTCGCCCTTTTAAAAGAACTACGTAGGTCTGATTTCCTCTTCGATGGAGGGTACGTAGGAGCAAGAGCCTCACTTTTTTCGACCTCAAAAATTAAAAAGAAATAAAAGTTTAAATACATAACTTCACACAATTCTAATTTAAGGCTGTTATCCTTTGGGATAAACGTGAGAGGTGCTAATACCTTCCTCAAACGTAAATACAACTCCCGAATCTGGAATATTCTTCATGACCGGTTTCCTTCAGTTTTTCCGACGTTTTCCACAAATAAACGTTGGTGGTGACTCTGCACATTTTCCTCCTTTGGAAGACGCACCCGTGAGCCTCGCCTCACCCTCCCGCAAAAGGGTAGGTTGCGACACTGTGCAATCAAAAACAAAAATTCATCAGGAAATTCATCTTTTATTTCAGCCTCCTTTAAAGTGACTTCCTCATTGACTAATCTAGATAGGTGGTCTGCTACCACATTTTCAGATCCCTTCTTGTCCTTGATGACTAAATCAAATTCTTGAAGTAACAATATCCATTTGATAAGTCGTGTTTTGGAATCAGCTTTGTGCAACAAATATTTAATCGCTGCATGATCAATGTAAATTACTATCTTTGACCCCACCAAATAAGATATGAATTTCTCAAGCGCATAAACAATTGCCAGCAATTCTTTCTCAATGGTGGCATAATTGATCTGAGCATCATTCAAGACTTTGCTAGCATACTAGATGGTATGAAAAATTTTGCCCTTTCGTTGTCCCAACACAGCACCTACTGCATAATCACTTGCATCACACATTAATTCAAACTTTTGTCCCCAGTCTGTTGCTGTGATCACAGGAGCAGAGAGCAACTTGGCTTTAAGGGTATTAAAGACTTCTAAACATTCATCATTAAACACAAACACAACATCCTTGTTCAGCATATTACTCAATTGTTTAGCAATTTTGGAAAAGTCTTTAACGAATCGCCCATAGAATCCAGCATGACACAAAAAACTCCATATGCCTTTAACATTAACTGGAGGTGGAAGTTTGTCAATAACCTCAATCTATGCTTTATCCACCTCAATTCCTCTTCTAGAAATATTGTGTCCCAGCATGATACCTTCTTGAACCATAAAGTGACATTTTCCCCAGTTGAGCACCAAATTAGATTCTTCACAGCGTTGTAACACTTTCTCTAAATTTGCTAGGCAATTTTCAAAAGATGCACCAAAGACAGAGAAATCATCCATAAAGACTTCAATACATTTCTCTACCATGTCTGCAAAAATTGCCTTCATACATCTCTGAAAAGTAGCTAGGGCATTACATAAACTGAACGACATGCAGGGATAAGCAAATACACCAAAAGAACATGTGAAAGTTGTCTTTTCTTGGTCCTGAGGATCCACTGCAATTTGATTGTAGCCCGAGTATCCATCTAAGAAACAGTAGAAAGATTGCCCTGCAAGTCTCTCAAGCATTTGATCCATGAAGGGAAGTGGGTAATGGTCTTTCCTAGTGGCTTCATTTAGCTTCCTGTAATCAATACACATCCTCCACCCAGTAATTTTCTTATAGGAATTCGCTCATCTCTATCAATCTTTATCACTGTCATACCTCCCTTTTTCGGAACAACTTGAACAGGACTAACCCATGAACTATCTGAGATTGGGTAAATGAGCCCTGCCCCTAGCAACTTGAGGACTTCCTTTCTTACTTCTTCTTTCATTACTGGATTTAGCCTTCTTTGAGGTTGTCTCACGGGCTTGTAATCAGCTTCCAAATTAATTTTGTGCATACAATATGAGGGACAGATTCCTTTTAAATAAGAGATATGCCATCCAACAACGGCTTTGCAACTTTTCAGAATCTATACCAGTTGATCCTCTTCTTTCTTTTGCAAGGAACTGCTAATTATAACAGGTTTGGTCTCATTGTTCTCCTCTTGAGTGTCAACCTGATGCAAGCTTGCTCGTGGGGCTTCTATGGAGGCTAGATCTTTGAGCTTCAATGAGGTCCTTTAATGGTGATTTTCCACCATGGAGATGCAGCAGAAGACAAAGGAGAAGAGGTGAGAAGAGGCGTCATCCACTAGGGAATAAGCCATGGAAGAAGGAGCTTCACCACCAAGATGAGCCTTGGATAAGAAGCTTGGAGAGGATGCTTCAATGGAGGAAAAGAAAGAGGGAGAGAAAGAGAGAGGGGGAGCACGAAATTGAAGGAAGAAAAAGGGAGAGAAGTTGAACTTTGAGTTGTGTCTCACAAGACTCTCATTCATCAAAGTTACAACAAGTGTTACATATGTTTCTATTTATAGACTAGGTAGCTTCCTTGAGAAGCTTGCTTGAGAAAACTTCCTTGAGAAGCTTCTTTGAGAAAAATTCCTTGAGAAGCTAGAGCTTAGCTACACACACCCCTCTAATAACTAAGCTCACCTCCTTGAGAAGCTTCCTTGAAAAGATTCCTAAAAAAGCTAGAGCTTAGCTACACATACCTCTCTAATAGCTAAGCTCACCTCCTTGAGATGAGAAGCTAGAACTTAGTTACACACCCCCTATAATAGCTAAGCTCACCCCCATGACAAAATACATGAGAATACAAAAAAAAGTCCCTACTATAAAGACTACTCAAAATGCCTCGAAATACAAGGCTAAAACCCTATACTACTAGAATGGCCAAAATACAAGGCCTAAACAAAGGAAAAAACATATTCTAATATTTACAAAGATAAGCGGGCTCATACTTAGCCCATGGGCTAAAAATTCTACACTAATGCTCATGAGAACCCTAGGGCCTTCCCTTGGCTCTCTGACCCAATCTACTTGGAGTCTTCTATCCAATGTCTTTGCGCGGTAGGATTGCATCATTCCCTCCAACTTGGAAAGGATTTGACCTCAAATCCCGAGGTTCTTCATACTTTGGGCTCCTTCCCTCAACACCTGTAAAAAGAACAAAAACATATGTATTAGTGGTGTTGGGTATGTTAGAGTAGGGTAAGGTCTGAAAACCCCTTTCATGGACATCTTCCCATGAGGGAACATTGTTCCTCACCAACTCAATGAGTGGTGCTACAAGTATAGGAAAATATGGGACAAACCTTTTGTAAAAGTTTGTTAAGTCATGGAAGCCCCAAATTTTTCTTATACTTGGTGGAGTGGGCCACTCAGGAATGACCTTTATTCTCTTAGGGTTCATTGGAACCCCATGATCACTATTTGAAAAATTAAGAAAAGTAACGCAATAAAACATACCTTTTTCTGTATTTTCATATTGATTATTTCTACCAAAAAGTATGACAAACCTAAGGTGTCCCATATGAGTAACTAAGTTTGTATTGAAATTAAAAATAAGAACAAACCTACCTAATGGGTCCCTAAGTACACACACCATGAAGATGTTAGGTGTACGAGTGATTTTACAAAAGAGGGTTGCACCACTCAAAACATTCATCATACCACCTATTTTAGGGACTTGGTGCCTAATAATACCTATTTTGGGCACCAACAAAGCACAAGGATTTAAGCTCTTGCGAACCAAACCCTCATCCAACAACTTCTTTACTTGAGGAATAAACTTAAGCCCAAGAGGTGTGGCAATGCTAGCAAGTGTCTTTTTACAAAAGAGAAAATATGGAGGTTTTCTAAGAGGGAAAGTTTCTTTAATGTTTGTCTTTATTGTAAAATGAGTTTCCTTCTTTGCTAACCACTTGGAGGAGACACTTACCTCCTTACACTTCTCTTTAACCACTAATGGTTGTCCTTCTTCTTGAGGGTAGATTTCTTCACTAGATTCTTTCCCTTTTGCTTCTTCACTTTCACTAGAGGAAGTTGAAGTAATAGCCTTATCTTGGCTACTATAAATGTCTTGGCTCCTCAAAATCATGGTTTCTGTGGTGGGGCATTGAGAAGTAATGTGTCCTCTTCCAAGACACTTAAAGCACTTTATAGAGCTAGTTTTCTCTTGGATACTAGCCTTAGGGGCTTGCTTTTCTATTGTCTCCCCCTTATCATCTTTGGGCTTAGAAGGTGTCACCCCTAAGATGCCTTGACGTTGGTCTTTCTTTGGATAAGAGTGAGAGCCATAAGATTTTGAAGTAGACTTCTTTTTAAGTTTTTGCTCTACCCTTATTTCCCAATCTAAGTTAGCCACTACATTGTCCTTCCCATGGAAGTATAAAAGGTTAATGTTAGCCTCTTGAGGCTTTCTTTCCTTTTCTCTTCTATGGGAGTGAGGTCTAAGATGTGACCTATGCCTTCCCTCATAATAGTCACAAAGTTCTTCACTTAGGCTCTTGCAAGAGTTATGACTACTATAGAAGGCATGTTTTTCTTTTTTCGTTTCTTTCATTATTTTTCTTCTTTCTTCCTCTCTTATTTTCTTTCTTTCATCTTGACTTATTTCTTCCATTCTTTTTTTTCCTTTTTCCTTTCTCTCTTGTTTTTCTTTCCATAACTTGAGGGAACTCAACTCATCTAAGATTGTATATAAAGGGTCTTTATGACTAGTACCCTCGCCATTAACACTAGATGAATGATTACTCATGTTGGTTCCTAAGTTGTGGTTCTTTCTTGTTGGGGGTTTAAAAACAAAAGGTAAAAGAAACTATGATTGAAACTAGCCAAAATAAACACTAAAAGAGGTGTGAAAGATAAGGTAAAAACTAATTGGTAAAAGGAAAGCTATCTAGGCGGTTTGACAATGGAGGGTAAAGGAAATAAGCTATGAAAGTAAGCAAGAAATTAAAGTGCAAAAAATGAAAACTAGGTAGATCTTAAGAGTGTTTGGATGACCTCATTTAAGGTTCCCACCAAAACACTCACTATCCTAAGGGGAAATTGCCTAAAATTATTACACACAAATGGAAGTAGGGTGACCTATTGGAGGCTCCCAACTTACTTCCAATGAAAAACCTTTTTGTTACAAAGTTTGAAAGTAAAGAAAATTGCCAATTACAAATTACAAAAAAAAAGTCCTCAATTTTGGTGGCTATTCTCTCTTTTGTGTTTCACTCAATTTAGAGTGCTTCTTATTCCAATAGCTCTTAAGGTGGTTGGCCCCTTGCTTCTTGACTCAAATTCTTCAAGGGATGACACCAATCCTCCTTTCCAATTCCCTATATGGCAACTCACAAAAAAAGGAAACAAAGAGACAAGCAATAATCAAAGACCAAAAAATCAGATGAAAGCTAAACCAAAAGAGTTTTGACAAGACAAATTTTCAAGGATGATTCAACAATTAAAGCAATGAAAAGCACATAAAAGCAAGGTAGGACTCAAAGAGAAACTTAGAATGGCTCAAGAGTAGAGTAAAAAAAACTAAAAAAAAAAGACTCAAGAAACCTCTAGTTTTGGCACGTGTTTTCAGAATAATTTTCAATTGAAGTTTCAGAACTAGGATTAGTATAAAATAGTCACCAATTATAGAACAAATTTTGAGCCAAAACAACAAGCACACTTCCCTTTCACTTTTTTTTTTCTTTTCCTGGACACTGATTTTTTTTCCAACTTGTGTGATTTTTCTTATTTTCTACTTTAATCCAAATCGATTGGTTCTTTTTTCATAATTTTTTTCTAGATATATAGAAGATTCAGTAAAAATTTCAGCTCAAAACACGTAGTGACCAATTCCTAGTAATTTATACAAGTTCGTATGTTCAAGCTGCCAGCACCATCGATTTCAACCTAGAAATCAAGAGTAGTGTTATGTTGCTTAAGGCTTGGATAGTTACAAATTGTGTTTGCTTATGCTCAATTATCTTGAATAACACAATTCAAGAGAGCTTAAGACTTATTTGATTCTCAAATCCAGCCTCAACTCAGAACCACAACTCAACTTCATCATAGGCATCATGTAGGAATCTTAGAAAACAAAAAAGAGTTCAACAACAAGACTACTTCTAGGAATTGATTTAGAACATGTTATTAACTAAATAACATGCATGAATTAGACTCAAAATTCAAAAGATAGGATAAGAATGACAAGAATACATGAACAAATGTATCTAGAATTCAATAAACAAAATAAAAATTCAACACAAACTTAGAGCATAATGTGACAATTACTATGACTAAACATGACTCTAAGACAACATGGATTCAGTGATTTACACTTAGATTTTTGTGTTTTTTTTATAATCAATATTTTTGGAAGAAAATTTAGATCTAAAGTTTCAGCACAAGAATATTATGAATGAAAATTGATAGAATCTAAAATCAACACAAAAACAAGATTCAAGAGTAGATCTACAAAATTTGAACCATAGAAATGCAAGAACAAGTTTAGATCTAAGATTTAATCGGTTTATTTTTTTGAATCTACTCTAAACAGCACCAAACCACAAGAAAATGGAGGATATACATGGAGAATAAGATGAAGAACAAGGAATTAAAGAGAATTCACCGAAAAAAAAGATAAAGGAAGCAAAAGAACATCACCTAGATGAAGATGCTCTTGATACCACATGATGGAAGCTTGCTTGTGGGGCTTCTATGGAGGCTGGATCTTTGAGCTTCAATGAGGTCCTTTAATGGTGATTCTCCACCATGGAGATGCAGCGAAAGACATAGGAGAAGAGGTGAGAGGAGGTGCCATCCACTAGGGAATAAGCCATGGAAGAAGGAGCTTCACCACCAAGATGAGCCTTGGATAAGAAGCTTGGAGAGGATGCTTCAATGGAGGAAAAGAAAGAGGGAGAGAAAGAGAGGGGGGGGGGGGGGGGGAGCACGAAATTGAAGGAAGAAAAAGGGAGAGAAGTTGAACTTTGAGTTGTGTCTCACAAGACTCTCATTCATCAAAGTTACAACAAGTGTTACACATGTTTCTATTTATAGACTAGGTAGCTTCCTTGAGAAAACTTCCTTGAGAAGCTTCTTTGAGAAAACTTCCTTGAGAAGCTAGAGCTTAGCTACACACACCCCTCTAATAACTAAGCTCACCTCCTTGAGAAGCTTCCTTGAAAAGATTCCTAAAGAAGCTAGAGCTTAGCTACACACACCTCTCTAATAGCTAAGCTCACCTCCTTGAGATGAGAAGCTAGAACTGAGCTACACAATCCCTATAATAGCTAAGCTCACCCTCATGACAAAATACGTGAGAATACAAAAAAAAGTCCCTACTACAAAGACTACTCAAAATGCCTCGAAATACAAGGCTAAAATCCTATACTATTAGAATGGCCAAAATACAAGGCCTAAACGAAGGAAAAAACCTATTCTAATATTTACAAAGATAAGCAGGCTCATACTTAGCCCATGGGCTCAAAAATCTACCCTAAGGCTCATGAGAACCCTAGGGCCTTCCCTTGGATCTCTGGCCCAATCTACTTGGAGTCTTCTATCCAATGCCCTTGCGGGGTAGGATTGCATCACAACCTCTACAATCTCTTCTTCTCTTCTGCTCATAGCTTGAGTCACTTCTTCTACCAGCTTACCAGCCTTAATTTCTGCACTTTTAAATGACCGTTGAATAGATCCAATTGTAGCCTTGAATTGCATTAACAAAATATCCAGATTGAAACTCCTTTCTGCTTCATTTTGATAGTAGAATTGTGACTCTAGTTCCCTTTGATAATCTTCTAAAAAACTTTGGCACATTGAATCTCCTGCTTTTGTATTGCATTATGATTAGCTTTATAGTTAGCATGATATGCCATGAATTCTACAAACACATTGTCAAGATCGGGGGTTCTTTCCTCTTCATACTGATTATAAGGAGTTAACTCCTGTCTCCACCCAGAGTTATTTGTGCAGTACATATAACAATTATCTTGGTAATGCTCCCTTCGGAAAAATCACAAGTTATTGGTGGAATAGAAATAATAATCTCCATGATGTTGAATCAAAGGATTGAGCTTACTCTTCCAGATGAGCTAAGTGACCTGCAAGAGATCTATGCATACAAAATACTGACAGCAATAGCGGTTATCCAATTCAAGAAGAAAACAAATATGAATCAAAAGAAAATATTCACAAATAATCAAAGAATAAAGAATAGACACTTAAAGAACTAAACTAAACTTTTAAAATAGAAAGAAATTCCCTGGAAGCGGTGCCAAAAACTTGTTCGACGGCCGACAAGTGCACCAGATCGCGCAAGTAGTATAAAACGGTAAGAACCGAGTATCAAACTCTCAGGGAACTTGTTTTACTTGGTAAAGTTGTGGTTCAGTAAATAAATTTCTTGTTGTAAAAGGTTTGTGTGTAGTATGGACACATGTGTAAACTAACAAATAAAAGGTAAATAAAAAGGTGAGCAGTGGTGGGTGTGAAGGCAGATGGTCAATGTGTTGGTCTTCCTACTGGGCGACTAATGCTACTAAAGATGTTCTCTACCTAACAAAGTTCCTATGTTCTATGTTGTCTGCTGGACTACTAAACCCCGATGTCTCGTGCATGTTTAGCCTAATCCTAATCAAGTGTCGTCCTCAGATCCCTCATGTTGGACTAAACTTGACCAGAACTGCATTAAGACATACATACCAACAACTAGGTTACCGTACCACGATCCCTCATGCAAATATGCTAAACTAGCCCCGTCCTATCAAGTTCTAAGGATCAAACCATTTCCCATTGTTGAATGACCCTAACTAAGCATGCATCTACGTGATCAAGGCAAAAGCATACTAAAATGAAGTACTGATAGCACAGAGAACACATGCAACATCATTAGATAGATATAAGAGTATTTACATCAAGTACCCCATAGGAAGAACCAACTGAAGATTTAGCTCTCCATAGCTAGGAAGCTTTTGTTACAAAGATGAAAAAGAGAAAATGAAAGATTAGGAAGTACAAGTGGTGAGGATGTCTCTGTCACCTCTAGAAACCTCACAATCACTCAAACTCTCATCCAATACTCCGCAAGATAACTTCTTCTTCAATCTCAGTTGTCCCTCAGGATCTTCACACCAAAAGTTCTCTCCGCCACTCAGCCACTCAGATGAATGCTTCCAAGAACAGAGAAAATGCCAAAAATTTGAGAACTTCCTTCCATTTCTGATTTCAGGCTTTAAATAATGTTGCTATTTTTTGGTCGTTCGCTCAGCCACATTCTGGTTCGCTCAGTCGAATTAAGCGAGTTTGACTCTTGCTTAGCGCACCTATACAGGTCATCTTCTTCCAAGTTCTTCTATGTGCTTAGCCAATCATGTTGTGCCTAGCGGATCATGCGCTCAGCTGGAGGAGGATGGCTTAGCGAACTGCAAAAATTAAACTTCACCAAACTTGCTTATTTTACTTGAAATTGAAATGGAAAGGTTATTAAATACACAAAAGTGGGATACTAAGTACTTATTACGTATATTTAATAAAAATTAATTACAACACTACAAAATGACCATAAATTGGAGGAGTTATATACAATTTACACAAGTTTCTTAGACAAAAGTTAGTCATATTATCCGACTAACAACCGCACTTAGCTCAATTAAACCAGTAATTTGACCGCAAGGAATAGGGCTTAGCTCGAGTACATCGCGCTTAGCCAACAACACGATGCGCTTAGCGAGTGTACTCTCGCTAGCCCAATTCCGATCGAATTGAATTGGGCTAAGCTCACCCATGGCCAGCTTAGCAAGCCCAATCATCTTGAGATGCAGGGGTTTGAGCTCTTCGCGCACGGAGAAGATTTGCTCAATGAGGTGGTATGCGCTTAGCGAGTAGACTGTTTTCATCAAAATGTTTTTAAGTTATTTTTAGTCCATTTTCTCAAAACATTTAGACCAAACCCCAATATCTATAACTCAGTATAAGCCGATATACCCCTTTTTCAATGATCATAAAGTAAATTCCAACTTATGCAATGCATGAAAAAACAAAATTAAAGAAATCAAAACTGGGTTGCCTCCCAGGAAGCGTTCTTTTAACGTCATTAGCTTGACGCATATACCTCAATGGATGATCAAATGCAAGATGGTGTTTGCCTTTTCAAACTCTCCACCATGCTACAGTTTCAATCTTTGACCATTCACCACCCATGTTCTGTTAGGGTCCTGAGATTGTGGATCATACAACTTTATTGCACCGTAAGGCCAAACATTCTTAATGACAAAAGGTCCAGACCATTTGGACTTCAGTTTACCAGGAAATAATTTCAATCTTGAATTAAAAAGTAGTACCTGTTGTCCTGGTTTGAAATCTCTCTTCAACAGCTTTTTATCGTGATAGGCTTTGACTCTTTCTTTATAGAGTTTTGAAGATTCATAAGTTGTCAATCACATTTCTTCTAATTCCAAAAGTTGAATCTTCCTTTGCTCCCTGGATGCCTTCTCATCAAAATTTAGGAATTTCAGAGCCCAACATGCTTTGTGTTCCATTTCAACTGGTAAATGACATAATTTTCCATACAGCAGTTGAGAAGGAGATAAGCCCATTGGGGTCTTGTATGCAGTTCTGTAAGCCCATAGTGCATCTTCCAATTTGAATGACCAATATTTTATGGTTGACGCCACTGTTTTCTCTAATATCTTCTTTAATTACCTGTTGGATACTTCGGCTTGCCCATTAGTTTGAGGGTGATAGGGGGATGCCACCTTATGATTCACATGATATTGATCTGAGCATAAACGATTTCCAGCAATTCTTTCTCAGTAGTGGCATAATTGATCTAAGCATCATTCAACACTTTACTAGCATAATAAATGGTATGAAAAATTCTGCCCTTTCGCCGTCCAAGCACAACACCTACTGCATAATCACTTGCATCACACATTAATTCAAACTCTTGTCCCCAGTCTGGTGCTATAATCACAGGAGCAGAGACTAACTTAGCTTTGAGGGTATTAAAGGCTTCTAAACATTCATCATTAAACACAAACACAACATCCTTGTTTAGCAAATTACTTAGTGGTTTGGCGATTTTGGAAAAGTCTTTGATGAATCGCCGATAGAATCCAGCATGACCCAAAAGACTCTGTATGCTTTTAACATTAACTGGAGGGGGAAGTTTATCAATAACATCAATCTTTGCTTTATCCACCTCAATTCCTCTTCTAGAAATCTTGTGTCCCAGCACGATGCCTTCTTGAACCATGAAGTAGCATTTCTCCCAGTTGAGCACCAAATTAGATTCCTCACATCGTTCAAACACTTTATCTAGATTTGCTAAGCAATTTTCAAAAGATGCACCGAGGACAGAGAAATCATCCATAAAGACTTCAAGACATTTCTCTACCATGTCAGCAAAAATTGCCATCATACATCTCCGAAAAGTAGCTGGGGCATTACATAAACCGAAAGGCATGCGGCGATAAGCAAATACACCAAAGGGGCATGTGAAAGTTGTCTTTTCTTGGTCCTGAGGATCCACTGCAATTTGATTGTAACCCGAATATCCATCTAAGAAACAGTAGAAAAATTGCCCTGCAAGTCTCTCAAGCACTTGGTCCATGAAAGGAAGCGGGTAATGGTCTTTCCTGGTGGCTTCATTCAACTTTCTATAATCAATACACATCCTCCACCCAGTGACTGTTCTTGTAGGAATTAGTTCATCTTTGTCTTTCTTTATCACTATTATACCTCTCTTTTTCAGAACAACTTGAACAGGACTAACCCATGAACTGTCTGAGATTGGGTAGATAAGCCCTGCTTCTAGTAACTTGAGCACTTCCTTCTTTACTTCTTCTTTCATTATTGGATTCAGCCTTCTTTGAGGTTGTCTCACGGGCTTGAAATCAGCTTCCATATTAATTTTGTGCATACAATATGATGGACTAATTAGAGATGTGCCAACCAATAGCGGCTTTGCGACTTTTCAGAAAATCTGCACCAGTTGATCCTCTTCTTTCTTCTGCAAGGAGCTGCCAATTATTACAAGTTTAGTCTCATTGTCCACCAAAAATACATACTTTAGATGCGCTGGAAGGGTCTTCAATTTTACTTTGGGAATTTCTTTTGGTCTATTGGTTTCCAATTCTTCAAACATCACATGACTAATAGACTCATCGTCTAGATCATCCAGCTCTTCAATACAAGCTAGCATTTCTCCTCCATCTGCACTGACTAGGCATTCTGTCACATCATCAAATTCTTTCTCCACAGGAGTCTGTAATACCATGGCTGAGGCTATTAATCCTATCTCGTGCTCCAACATTTCTTCTTCAAAACAGGCCTCACTATCATCTGGGTGTTTCATTGCTTCAAATAAGTTAAAGGAAATCTTCTGATCCTCTACACTTAGTTCTAATTTACCTTTACCCATGTCTAATACACAACTAGCAGTTGACAAACAGGGTTGTCCCATAATGATTGGAACCTCACGGTCTTCATGTCTTTCTTCTTTGACAATCAGTTGATGAGGAAATGTCTTAACTTGGAGATTATTTTCTTGTTGAGTGTGTACTTGTGAGCATTGCTCCCGTTGTTGCACTTTCTCTTCATCTTCTTCTTTTAAATCATGCTCGTTTACAGGGCTTTCCTCTTGAGCTTCAACCACTACAAATTCTTCTTCTCTTCTGCCCACAGTTTGAGTCACTTCTTCTACCAGCTTACCAACCTGAATTTCTGTACTTTTAAATGCTCGTTGAATTGATTTAATTGTATCCTTGAATTGCATCAACAAATTGTCCAGATTGAAACCTCTTTCTGCCTCCTTTTCATAGTAGGTTTGTAACTCTAGTTCCCCTTGATAATATTCTAAAGAATAGCTCTTGCCAAAATGAATCTCATGATTTTTCATTGAATTTTGATTAGCTTTAGAGCTAGCATGATTTGCCATGAATTCTTCAAACACACTTTCAAGATCAGGAGCTCTTTCTTCTTCATAATGATTGTAAGGATTAAACTCCTGTCTCCAACCAGAATTTTTTGTGGAATAGAGATAACAATTGTCCTTGTAATGATCTCTTCGACAAGAATCACAATTTATTTGTGGAATAGATATAATAATCTCCATGATGCTGAATCAGAAGATTGAACTTCTTTCTCTAAAATTGAAGCTATTGTCTTATCTTGCAACAATTTCCTTCTCCTTTCAGCTCGGTTCCTTCTTAAGGTGGCTTCAATTTCCAAGTCCAAAGGAACTAAATTACCTGTAGGAGATCTATGGATACAAAACACTGACAGAAACAATAGTTATCCAATTCAAGAAGAAAACAACTATAAACAAAACAAGTATTCACTAGTAATAAAAGAATAACAAATAGACACTTAAAGAACTGAACTAAACTTCCCAAATAGAAAGAATGAAGAACTAATCAAATTCAAATCCTTAAAGCAAGCACTAATCAGATGAAGTACGAACGAAGAACGGTTAAGAACGTTCACGGAATTGGTCACGGAAACGTTACGTAAGCCTTACAGAAGTGCCTCGGCCTTGATTTTCTTCTTTTTTCTCATTCTTTTCACTAATTTTAAGTGAAATATGTTTCCCAAGGGTGTTGAACCCTTTCTCCTCAGCCTCCCATGCCTATTTATAGCAAAATAGGGGGAGGAGCTTACCGCCCAACTCGCCCAGGCGAGCTGGTGACTTACTCCAAAAGCAACTTGCTCGCCCAGCGAGCTGGTTGCTTCTCCCCTAAGTCATCTAGTGGGTCCAAGTGGGCCCAAGGGCTGAAGAATGTCCAAAAATGGACCATTTTGCCCCTATCTTGAGTTTCTTGCCCATTTCCTTCTAAAATGTCATGAAACCCTACGGATTGCGTTGTGATTGCTGTTAAGAAGCTCAACTCGGCTGGAAAAAGTCCCCATGTTGACAAAAATTGCCACCATTCGAAGTATCTTGCTCATTTCTTTTTGTAAAATCGCAAAACCCTATGGATTGCGCAGCGATTGATGTTAAGTAGCTCAATTTGATCGGGGAAAATCCGCATGTTGACAAACAATTGTCCCCGGACAAAATTAGGGTATGACATATATATTTTGCATTTTTATGGTCTATGTTAGCATTTTATATCTTTTCATAATACTTGTTGTGGACTGGCCAACCATGCATGATTTTGGGATGTAAATGATGTTGAGAAGCACTTTTATTATCTTAAACTGAACAAAATGTCCATGAGGCTTAGTATCTAGGAATGAAATTGAGTTTTTTTGGTAATCTTATGGTCCCAAAGCTTAAAGCTAGTGCCTTCGTTAAGTCTGAGGGATCTTGGCTTAGGGGAGGTACTAAGGCTCTTTTTACCTAAGGAATTAGTATTAAGAAAACTTTTATTGACTAATTTTAACATATGAGCATGAATAAAGTATGTATGGCACATTAATGCATAAAGAGAGTGAAGATTTTGTGAAATCTACCCCTGCAACAGATTCTAGAATCTATGTAACATCTTTATAATTGTGCTTTCTAGATTTAAAACCACATAAAAGCATCCACTTTCCTATTTTCTTACTTGATTTGTTTGTTAGTTCACAAATCCACCTTGCAGATCATGTTTTTAATGTTTTATTGTACTATTTTTTAGCCTAAGTTAATAGTTCGTTGCATTGCTTATATTGCACAAGTCTCTTTAGAAATGATATCTAGATTTATCCATTATATTACTTGTTTGTTTGGTGCACTTGCCAAAATACCCTTAATAATGCTCTACCAACTCTTTAGACAACCCAAGCATCTGATGATAATCCCAAGTGATGCAATCTTGGTATTTCTTGATAAGTTCCACCAATTTCTTTCCTTGTTCCTCATTCAACAAACCACTTGCTTTCATAATTCGAGGTTCCTCACTTGTGTCGAGATTTAATTCTATCAATGGATCTTGAACATCGAATGAAGGAGCCTATCTTTGAATCTGTTAACCTACATCATCTGATATTTGGGCAACATGCCCCTAATAATTTTGGCTTGGGTATCTTGATCCTTCATTATTTCTTGATCATATTCTTCATCATATGAATCTAAATTGTCTAACTTATTTCCTATACAAAAAACAACTAGCCAATCCAGCAGATCCAACATTATATTTTTATCTTATAACATGGATCAAAGATTGTTAAAGTTGTGGAGTTGGCCAAAGTTTCAATTTTGTAGTCAAGTTGCAGGCTTTCCACGATCCCTTTTCATACGTTTCAGCTACTTGAAATTGGATTCATATAGGAGGAATAATAAATAGCCTCAAACATATGTACCTTAACTTCAAATGGACTTATATCAACATGAACCATTTCTACCAGATCTCCATCCTAAAACATCAAGAGTTGATGAAGAGTTGATGGGACACACTTACATCCATGAATCCAATCACGTCTCAATAGCAAAGTGCATGTTGGTTGTTGAATCAAAGATTGAAGACTTGAAGATTAGTCTTAGGTTTTAGTTTTTAATCATTTTACAATGCCAAACAAGTTTTAAAAAATGCAGTATTTTTGTTGGATGTTTTTAGAATAGGCATGATGGGTGATTTAGTCTTAGTTTTCTTATATCCATGCTAAGTAGAAACCAAACATGGTAGATTAATGAATTGATCTCAAAGTTTCTTAGAAGCAATGAGTTCGACAAAGTGTAATCAATTACAAAGTGATAGAACAAGAAATAGAACTCACTTCTACTTGAAATTTGGCAAAAATCATCGAATTAATTGATTACCACTTCCAGTCATCAATTACACAAGCCAGTTTCAAAAGAAGGAAGTCTCTATGACTCAAGATAGTCAATTACCACATTTAGTAATCAATTAGATTGTGTGAGCTAATAGGGTTTCTACTCCCGATCCTTCTTTTGTAGGGTTCAAGGGAAGAGTAGAATTTTAGGGAATTGCAAGTGCATAGTGTTTATCCTTGGTTCTCTATCAGTGGAAGTTCTAAGGGGTCTTAGAATAGTTGGATGTATCCTCTTGAGGACTAAACTAGTATAAATTTTGTGTGTGAATCTCTTTCTCTAAACCTTAGTTTTGTGAATCAGTCTTGGTTATTGAATTGATGTGAAACGGCCATAAAACTTTGTTTTTCGTTTGTTCTTGTATTCATTGTTCAATAATCTTTCTTAACAAAGTTTTTGAGAAAACCTTTATTACATGAAGGGGTATGTCTTAATTGAATCTAAATAGTGATTAGATAAAAGTTTTGAAAAGAATTTATTCAACCCCACCTTCTAGATACCCAGTTATTCCAACATTGATTTGGCATCCACCACAAAAAACATAGACTTTCTGGTTTTGGTCCCAACTATAATATCTACCAATACACCCAAAGTGTTAGTGCTGTTAGAACAAAGCTTGAAGAGCATGAAGCCCCTAGTTTAGTTTTAGTTTAATAATTTGACAATGCCTAACATGTTTTGATAGATAAGGCATTTGTATTGATTGTTTTTAGTCTAGGCATGTGAGTGCTTTAGTTTTTTTGTATTTTTCATGCCTTAAGTTTGATCAGTTATGAAATAGATGAAATTCTTTTTCTCTAAGTTTCTTAAAGAACTCATTTCTACTAGAAATTTGGCTAGCAGCATCAGATTAATCGATTGTCTCACTTGGTAAGCAACTACCTAAGCCAATTTCAGAAGAAGGAAGGTCCTACAGCTTAGGATAATCAATTACCTCTTTTGATAATCGATTAGCTAGCTTCAAGAAACAAACAAAAGCTCTCTATCTGAATCTATAATCAATTACCAAACATGATAATCAATTATCCAGTCAGCACAAAAAGAACTAATATTCTCATATTAAAACAAATTAATCGATTACCCTTTATGATAATCGATTAACCAATTTTTGGAATTGCATAACCAAGGGGATTTTGATGAATTAATCGACTACTTTCTTTTATAATCGGTTAGATCTATTTTAACTGTCAAAAGTTATAAATACACCTATATGTTTTCTTTTTAATAAGACTCTTGATTCGTTCTGTATTTGTGAAAAACATTTCAAGAGAGTCTTAAAGAAGAATAGCACTACAATACGTCTGAAGATTGAATTTGATCAAATAATCACTCATTTTACAATCACGTATTGATCAACTTATAAAGAAATATTGAAGATCGAAGAGTTAAACATTTCATGTGTATTTGATCCTTATCTTTTAATCTTTTTAGAGTGTTGTTCTTGGTTAGAGTTACCAGGGATGTTGAAGAATTGACAGGGTTTCAATTTTGGATCTTTTCTTGTAGGGTTCAAGAGAAAGATTTGTTTTCTATTAGAGAATTGTGTGTGAATAGTGTTTGTACTAGTGTTCTCTATATAGTGGATGTTCTAAGAGGACTTAGAACAATCTGGATGTAGATTCGGATTGGACTAAACCAGTATAAACTCTTGTGTGATTCTCTTATTCTCTATAACTCTGTGTTTTGTAAACATCTTGGGAGTGAAATTGATTTCAAAGGGTCATCATAAAAGTTTCTATTTTCTAAAGATCTTTCAAGGAAACTTTGATTGATTTAAATGGTTGTTTTTAATCGATGTTAAGAACGATTTGGTAAGGATTTTCAAAGAATCTATTTAACCCCCATACTTCTAGATTCTCGGCCTAATCAAACAAGTGCCTCCATCAGTAAAATTAATCATTTTCATATTTGTGGTTGTTAAATCCTCTATTGCTTTGTTGATTTTCTTCAAAGTATCTATTGGCATCACGTTCAGCACAACTCCACCATCTACAATCACCTGACTTGATGTTTTGTTGTTTTTCCATTAATATAAGCTCCAATATACAATGACTTCCAATGTTTCCTCATTTCTTCTAAGGGGCTTTTTGAACACCATTGCTTTCCCTTTGTGATCTAGGTCTACAATCAATGATGCCCATTCTGCTTCTTCAACAAACACATCACCATTCAGCCGATCTGGCTGATTTGCATGAGAATAAAATAAATTTGTTTGAATTTGAGTTGAAGGTCTTTTTGCAAGTTACAATTCAAATATTTATAAATAAACAAGTTGATCCACTTAAATTGGAATTTCACCACCGAAAACAGCAACTAATGTCTTTCTTAGTCAATTGGGCTTTAACAAGTCTATTACCCAATACTTTATCTCAATTGACATCCCAACATCAACACCTTGAATGCTATCAGAACCAACTGATTCTCGAGATGGTTCCCTATCTATTAATTACAACTAACTTTTGCTAAGTTACCAAATTCTTATATTCGGTTAACAACAAAAGATATATAAAAAAAAAAGTGAGATGGACATTGTCAGTCCTAAAATCTATGTGCACTAAAAAAATGTACAAGTAACATCCCTTTTTAAAGATGAGTAAAAATAAATTAGCATAATAAGTTTAAATAATGATAATAACATCGTAAATTAATGACAGAAGTTGAAATAAAATGTTAATACTGTAAGTGATATAGAATAGCTCAAAGTGCCCTGGCTCCACCCCTGTTCCAAAGATATGAGAAATGAGTCAGTTTAGATGCTGCAAAGGCATCGGGAAAAGTGGATTCTTTCTTCTGATCTTGTCTAAAGACATGCACAATACTTGCTCATGGCTGTCAACCTTTTTATGTTTTGCCCTCTACTTTCTGCCCCCCTTTGCACTAATGTACAAGGTATTCCTTTTCCATAAAGTCTTGCTCGAATGGGACCAGAATATGAAAATCCCAATTTTTAAATTGTTATAACTTTGCTAAAGAAACTTTCTCTCATCCAAGGCAAGGAACAAATTCATGTGGGGTTAATTAATTAGTAAACATGACACCTCCATATTGGGCATCTAAAAACTGAAATTAACCTCTATCTCTACATTGTCCAAGCCCCACTCTATTTCAATCATAACCAATTTTCGAGAACCAAATACCATTCCATTAAAACAATCCCAGCAAAATGGCACTAAGCAACAACGTCATAGGCGCCATTAACTTCGTTGCGGTGCTCCTCTCAATCCCAATCATCGGTGCCGGAATCTGGCTAACAACCGAACCAGCCGATTCATGTGTCAAAATTCTACAATGGCCAATCATAATCTTGGGGGTTCTTATATTTGTTGTGGCTCTGGCTGGGTTCATAGGGGCCTTTTGGAGAATCCCCATGCTTCTCGTATTTTACCTCATTGCCATGCTTGTGCTTATTGTGTTGCTGGTTTCCTTGGTGGTTTTCACCTATGCCGTCACCCTTAGAGGCCGTGGCAACATTGAGCCCAATCGGTCTTACTTGGAATATCGCATGGATGATTTCTCAATTTGGCTTCGTCGAAGGGTGAGGAGCTCCAGCAAGTGGGATGGCATCAGAAGCTGTCTTCGCTCTTCGAATATATGTGCTGACTTGGATCAACAGTACCGAACGGCTCAGGAATTCTTTAATGCACACCTAACCCCAATTCAGGTAATTGATTAAATTTAACTCGATTGTTCTTATTATTTTAAACATACTATTTGGTGGTTCAGCTTAGTACATAAGCGATTCAAAGTATTTTTCCCGCAAGCCTAAGCGCTATTCGCTACAATCAAATTTAAATTATTACTTATTTTGGAATAAATATCAATTTTGCATATCAAAGACACATGGCATGCGATTTAACACATATTAGTCGACCTAAGAATAATGAGCTAGCAATAATCTCAACAGCGACACAAGTCGAAGACACATTAACGGGAAATGACTTGAAATAGGCTAATTACGATAAGTTTACGAGACCCCTCAAAATAAAACCCCCAAAGAAAATACTTGTAATAAGTTACATGAACATTAGAGTCACAAGGGCAACACTATAAAATATAAATAGGTATCTTATGCTACACAGACAAATCTTGTAACCACACTAAGGGATTTAGCTAGACATTTTTTACTTAACCACACTTGACCTCTAAAATCTCTCTCTAATCCTCTCTTTCTCTCTCACCCTATTTTATGCTACATGAGACAAATCATATTTTGTATCCTACATCATAACAATGTCTAAATCCCATGGTGTGGTTACAAGGTATGTTGAGCTTATCGTAACAATTTGTGTTGAGGGTCCTATTTTGAGGATTGTCATAAACTTATCATAAGCCTATCACCAGTCGGTTTCTGTTAAGGTGTCTTCGACTTGTGTTGCTATTGAGCTTATTGACGACTAATTATCCTTAGATCGGTTAAGTTGCATGCCATGTGTTCTTGATGCATTACAGTTACAAAGAATTAATAGACAAACGTGTCTTGGGTGGCTTCAATTATAATCAAGAATTAGCAGCCTGACTGGAAAACGGGCACTAGGATGAACATCTTGCAAATCACAAGATAGTTACGGTAACTTTAATAACTATTACACCATTTTTATAACATGATATATAATGTGATTTTTATTTATCCAACCGTTGAATTATATATATATATTACCAAAATTGTCCATGATAAATTTTGTCAAAATTGAATAACAACAAAAACATAATTAAATGATCCATATTTTAATATATTTTGAAATGTTTAAACTACGTCAATTTAAACTTATATGAACAAGATAGTAAATGATTTTAGATTAATATGAAATTTTAAATATGTGATCTATGAAAAAGAAACTTTCAATCCAATGATTATTTTTTAAAAAATATTATACAATTGAAAGTTATAGAATGATCTAATAGTTGTCATATATATATATATATATATATATATATATATATATATATATATATATATATATATATATATATATATATATATATTATCTCTGGTATAGTTTATAGGATTCATTTTATCACATAATAACAATTGATGAAAAAAATTCTCGGAAAAGAGAGTATTAAAAATTTAATAATTTAGTATGTAATTTTAATTTTGTTAATACTTTGTATTTTTCTAGATTTATTCTTATAATTTGATGATTTCAGCTTCTTGATTTCTTTTTACCTAATTAATGTATTTACACTAAAAAAAGATAAAATTGTAAGAGGAAATAATAATTAATATTCGTAGTGGACAATAAGTATTATAAAAATAATTACAACAAAACTCTCAAAAGATTCCTATAAAGAGTTCCCGAGTTAATAACTCATGATTATCTGAGCTATAAACTAAATAGATAATTTTGGTGTCTATTTCACGCGCAAGAACAGAATCCTGGGAAATAAATCATATTGATAACTTTCATAAACATAACAAACATTTCCTTGACCTTTTTACAATTTTTACTTTCATAGACTGATTTCAATTTCTCGAGAAACTAGAAAGCATGCAACTGAATATTTTGAAGTCTGCGGCAACTGATGTCCTTTCCAAGCTTGGAAGATTTTACATTCCCTTTAAACACAATCTTGTTCAGTAAGTAAATTATTGTGCAAGTAACCATCGTTTCAGAGATCAGCTTTCTTAACAGAAGACAGATGAGAGAACAAAAACTTTAAAGAACTAATTAACCGGGATTCTTCAACCACGTGTTATCCTTTCATTTTTTGCCCCCATTACACGTTATTCATCTTTTTCCTTTATTCCTTTTTTTCATCTCATGCAGTCAGGGTGCTGCAAGCCACCAACAAAATGTGGTTACACGTTTGTGAATCCAACGTATTGGATTAGCCCTATCAACACGGCAGTAGACATGGATTGCATGAAATGGAGCAACGACCAAGCACAGCTTTGCTACAACTGTGACTCGTGTAAAGCTGGATTGTTGGCAACCCTTAGGGTGGAGTGGAGAAGGGCCAATGTGATATTGATCGTTACTCTAGTTGCTTTAATTGCGGTGTATTTGGTAGGATGTTTTGCATTTAGGAATGCCAAGACAGAGGAGCTCTTTCGCAAATACAAGCAAGGCTACTCTTGAGAAGATGAATATGTTTGATACTTTGATTTGAGGCATGGACTAGATTATGAACACTAAACAGTGGTGGTGGATTGTGAAATTGGGTCATTTTGTGTTCTCTTAATTGTTGGATTTTTTTTTTTTTTTTACTACAGAAAAACGAACAAATCCACGTAAAATGTATGACTTTAGTCTTACGCTTTAATTTTAAATCCGAGAATCTTTTGTGAGTAGTATTTAAGAATAGTAGTGAAGAATTGTATAAAGTTTTTAAGTGCTCAACGTAATTTATGGAGGAACGGAAAATTAAATAATGTGTCAGCTGTGAAGATACTAACACAACGTGATTTATGGAGGAATGGGAAATCAAATAATGTTTCAATTGTGGAGATAACACAATTAGTATTTTTTTTATATGAAGACTGGTTCATCAGAGGAAAGTCATTCTGACTAATTCATATTTTAATTGAGAGGTAAGTAAAGTCTGGTTAAGAATTATTTTCGTCAAGGATCAAATTTGGGTATTATCTAAACGGTTATGCTTCAATTTCAGCACATTACCCTTGTATCTAATTATTTGATTAATAACCCATGGAAGCAAAAGATGACATTCAATGGAGGGATTACCTGGGTACTAACAGTCAGAGGCTGAGGCACGGAGACATGGAGACATGCAGGAGCCATGAACTCCCAATTTTTTTTAAAGTGTATATAAACTACTATTAGAATAATTTTATAACTTTCCTAAAATTTATGAAAAAAAATTGGAGTGATAAGAAAAAAATATCATGTGAGTTGATACTTAAATTGAGAAGAAATATGATTTGATGAAAAGAAAGATAAAAAAAATATGTTAATAAAATATTTATAATACTGAGTCATATATATCATCCAAAATGATTTTATTCATTTAATTTATTTATTTTCTCATATACTATCACTAAGTTTAAATTTTATTTTAATAATACTCATAGGATTAAATAATTTAAGTGATGATTATATTTAGTAACATTACTTTGTAAGTAAAGGAATATTTCTTTTGGCATACAAGATTAACTGAAATTGTTAATGCAACCATGAATGCATCACATGTATGTGTATGCAAAATGATTGAGTGACTTATTAATAAATTTTATAATAAATTAAGGATATAAAAAATGTATTATTTTATATATTTAAAAATGAGTCTAAATTTTTTATAATTATGAGAAAAAAGTATCGATTTGTTTCTTACATAAAAATAGTATTAATTTTGTACTCAAGATAATTATATATTTTTATTTATAAGAAATACTAAATATATAGGACACATTAAAAATTTTTATATCTTTGTCCATATAAAAATTTAAATTTTCTTTATTAATACTTTTTCCTAGACTCCCCTCAAACTAAATTTTTGGCTCTGCCCCTGATTTGATAAAGAGGAATGTTGGTAACATTCTCAAATCTAATGTGCTCTATTGAATTGGGATTTTAAAAGATTATTTTAGTATAAAAAAATTCGTAGAACTTTAAAAGACTTAATTTATGCGAATTCAAATGAAATGACTTTTAAGATTTATTTAAAAGACTTTTATGATTAGAATTTTTTAATTTGAATTTTAATGGATTTATAATATATGAACTCATAAAATTTGAAAGGACTTTATGAATTTACAAGATTTTGAAAGATTTCATGAATTTTTAGAAACCACTCAAACTTATAAGAGCTGATGAAAAAGATAATTGATAAACTACAAATCCTTCTTTTACTTAAAAAAATTCAATGAATCTTCAATACCGTTAAATTTCTTATGAAAAAATTGTTTCAAAAATTGTTTCAATATATTTTTGTACTTACTAAAATCTGGAGTTAGAGCACGTCAGGATGAACGTGGCCACGATGAGCTCCTAGACTTCACACGTCAGCTGGAGAGTGGCCTTTGTTAGGAGGACAAGAGGGGGGACTTACAAAACAAAGAACTCCTACGCTCAAGTAAGTATGTGAGTTAGGAGAGAATGAATGAGAATGTATGCATATGTGAGAAAGTGTGTGTTCATAAGCATAAAGCATGTTGAGAGAGTACGAGGGAACCTAGTACTTATAGTGTGAAGAGGGAGCTATAGGTCCTTGTTTGTAGGGGTTATTACAGTCCTTACAGATAATTACCAACTTGTAGATAATAACTGGTGACTTATAGGTAACATTAGAGATAATATATAGGTTAGAGATAAAAGCTAGTAGATATTGTACCTTACAGATAATGTGAACTTTATAGATAATTGAATACCTGCCAAGAGATAAAGGGATAACAATATATTTAAACAATAAGAGGTTAAAGATAACTTGTTGGTTGGGGAGTCTAGCTGCTAAGGGTTCGGTGTCCATGCTCCTATGTCAAGGCTGACATGGAGAGTTGATGTGTTTAATGGAGTGCCACGTAGCATGGCACATGTACTTTATGGACTCTGGAGAGTACATAAGCCCTCTAAGCTCTGAGCCAGCTTGCACACGAAAGAGGTTGTTTAGTGTCGAAGGAGATTGTTTGATGTCATCGGTCATGATAATGATAAGTAGGAGGGTGATGAGTGTTTTGAGCCCCCAAGCATGGACACATGTTGTCTAGTGTTGAGAGTGATAACCTCGACTGGTGTAAGAATTGCAGGTCTGCCAAGCTTGTCAAGCCCCCCAACTTGGACAAGTGTTGTCCGAGCTTTTTCTGTCTAGTTGTCTGGGGTGGACATACTTTTGGCTTTGCAAGTGAGATCTGATGTGTAAGGTGAGAAAAGCCATTGCATTTGAAAACTTTCCCTTTTTCTAACCGTTGGAGAGTGCATTAAAGATAGACATTACATTTTGTCCATTGATGCAGGCGTGTGCAGCACACGCGCAATACTTTTGCGTACATGTCACTCGTGGAGTAGGCACGCACTGGAGACGTGATGCATGGGTAAGTGGGGCTGTGTCGTGGTGCAAAAAATTAGGGTACCACTTCATCTCCTTCCAGTTACCAAATAGTTTGTCTCCTCTTTAAATGGAGTAGACGTTTGATTTGTAGCCACCATCACTTCAAAATATTTCTCTTCTTTCTCCCAAAATCTCCCAAAATTTTTCCCTTTCTTCTTCCTTCACCTTCCTTGAACCTTCAAGGTATTCCTTTTCTAATCATGTCTTCATTCCTATTTGACTCTGCCATCAATTGGGTGGCAAAGATTCCGGGAGTTTAATTAGCAACCCCTAACAGACCGGGAGGTCATTTCCATTAGGGGTTCCTCCTCTTCGGATACTCGCCACGGTGCCTCTGACAACAAATCCTCTTCCTCGGAAAGGTTAAGGGTTTCATGACATACTATTGAAGGCACCTCTCATCTTCGCAGGAGGGCACAACGTTCCACTGCTTCCACCGCAAAGGAGCTTGCCCCAGTTACCACATGACACGTAGCCATAGCACTGGATTGCCTTTACAAAGAGTTTTGCTGCTCTGCAATGCTAGGTGAAGCTGTCAAACCTTGAGGACTCTTGCAAGATAGTCATCCAGGCTTGCAGGAGTGATGATGACTTCCCTTTCTTGAGGGCGGCTGATCGAGGCCATTCCCGAATCAAATAAACATTAAAATGTAGTAACTAGGAAGTGATCTAGGTCGTTTCCCAATGAGAAATGATCAACCAAATGTTCATAACAGATAGTAGGAAATAGTAACAAATTGAGGGGGGGGGGGGGGAAGGTTGTTTGCTTTTGTAGATTAAATAGCGAGTAAAATTGAATTAGAAAAATATCAGAATTAAAATACATTGCTTCCCCTTGATTCACAAGCAAGTCTCTTATCCTAGGTTGCGAGAATTTATCCTTTATCAGTTTAACCACTTAATCCAACCCTAAATTAAATTACTAAGCGAAATTTAACATAAGGCATTCATTATGTGATTAAGCAACACATACACCAATTACTCATAAACGATCATTAAGCATGAACGTAAATTAAGCGTAGAGGCAATTAATCAAACACTAAGCTTGCATGAATTAATAGCAACAAATTCAGAGTAATTAGTGAAGAGGAAAAACTGAACAAAATTTAACAGTAATAATAGAACCTCAAAGAGAATTGCGCTTGATCCTCAAGAGAAAGCAACGCTGGGGACTTAGCCTTCCATTAATCAATAGATAACAAACTTATAAATTGAAGAACGAAATTTTTTTGCTACTGGAATTGCAAAACGAAAAAATGTTTCAAAGAAAAACCTAAAACTAAAAAAAATGAAAATAGGGGAGAGAGTAAAGAGAGCCTAACTAGAACCTTGGTGCTGTTATATAGTTTTCCAGCCCCAAAGCTTACAAATCTGTTTTAAATTCAAGCCCATAAAAAAATTAAATTGAAATCTAGATAAGATAAGATAAGATAAGATCTAGATTAAATAATATATAGATGAGATCAAATCTAAATAATATCTAGATAAGATAGAGATAAGATAAGATCTAATTTTGTAGAATAAAATAGTCTGCCCTCTTCAAGTCCTAGCCCAATTCTGGATTCAAGCCCAATGCTTCATTAATTTCTGAAATTAGATTAAAAACATCAAATTAGCTGAATTGACCCAAATAATAAAACTGCCTAATTAATTTGACAATTAAGACAAATCAGTACTTAAAATGGTGCAAAAATGGTTAAGAAATAGGAGAAAATAATGGCACATCAAAACCCCCCATACTTAGCCTTTTGCACTCCTGGGCAAAATGAAATAAAGAACAAAATTCAAGGATATCAAAGAGAGAGAAACAAAACATTTACATATTTCTCAATGAACATCAAGGAATGAAAGGAATGAGTAACATCTAACATGAAGAGATCCAAAGAGTCAAGACATTCATGAAAATCATCCAAGCAGCCCAATCATGGCAAAATAGTAAATATGCTCAATAATGAAAAGTGATAAAGCCTCACAAGATATACACTCTATCTCTCAAGTGTCTAGGCTACTGTTTACTCTTGAAGCACCCAAAAAAACAAACACCACATAGACTTGGCAAGATTCTAAAGTTGACAATCAACCCATAAACACAAGCACATGAGGATCAAAAGGTCATTTAAGGTTGTAATGGGGCCAAGGACAAGGTAGGGAAAAATATGGAATAAGTAGCTAAATCCCAAAGGAATAGAGGAGCAATGGGGAATAAGTGGAAATTAAGCACAAGTAGTAAACCCAAACCCTCTAATATCAACAAAATCAACCAAGGCTCCCAAATCAAGTCCTCATAACAATACCTCATTTATTCAACTTCACTTCTTTTCTTCTTCTTCTTTTTTTTTTTTTTTGATTGAACAGTACGAAATTGAAGAATTTGCAGAAACTGATTTTTTTTTTAGATTGAATAGTATGAAATTGAAGATTAAAGCAAGAACTAGGCAATATATATATACATCAAGCATGGCCAAAATAAAACATTAAGCATGGCCAAAAATCATATCTTCCAATGAAACATACCCCCCCCCCCCCCCCCCCACACACACACATTTATTCCCAAAACAATTCCAAAGCTCCAAAATTCCTTAAGGGTAAGGTGATATCATGGTTTTTCGCTTAAGGCTTGTAATGAGCTTCAAAACAAAGAAAGGGGACATAGGCTCAAAGGGGATATCAAAGGAATTAATTCAAGGTAAGTCCATTTGGCTAGAAGCTTATAAGAACAAAATTGCCTAAATCATTTCCAAATATGCATGTGAATTAGGAAGCATCAACAAGAATCAAGCCAAGGCTATTGTGCAAGCAATCAATGAGGCAAAACACACCAAAAGATTATGATGATGGATGGCTCAAATTCTCACAAAGGTAAACTTATCACTTTGAAGTTGAGCTTTCAAAACTATCATGACATGTAGAGGAAAAACAAGGATTTCAAATCACAAAATGTCAAGAGACTTTTATTTTCAGAACAATTACCCATTACTTGAACATATCCTATAATTCAAAGAAAAACATGCAAAGTTGTACATGCAAACAGAATTGACCTAAAATATAAAACTAGAAACCCAACAAAACTAACAAAATTAACAAATTTAACAAAACTAGAAAAACCAAAACCAAAGAACACTCCCCCCCATACTTAAACAACACATTGTCCTCAATGTAGCACAATTAAAAGATTAAAGGCAATTAAACCATCAAATAGAATCGGACAAATGTAATAAAAGTAAAGGAGTGATAGGAAAAGAAAAACTCCCTAAGTCATGGTGGAAAAGAAATAAGCTGAAGTAAGGAGATCTTTTGAGCAAGGACAACCCCCAATGTGTAATTGGATTCATCGCACATTAGCTCAAATAGGGCTGTCCAATTAGGTGCCTGGATGATAGCGGTGGTAGTCAGTGCTCTTTTGAGGCAATGAAAGGCCTCTTTGCATTTATCATTAAAGTCAAACTCCACCTCCTTTTGCAACAAGTTGGATAGTGGAAGGGCTACCTTGCTAAAATCTCTTATAAAGCACCTGTAGAATCCTGCATGACCAAGAAAAGATCGCACCTCTCGCATGCAAGAGGGGTAAGGCAATTGTGAAATAACAGAAATTTTTGCAGGATCTATTTCAATGCCCTTATTGGAAATAATGTGGCTGAAAACTATACCTTGCTCAACCATAAAATGACATTTTTCAAAATTTAGAACATGGTTAGTTTCAGTGCATCTATTCAAAACCTTTTCCAGACTATCCAAACAAATATAAAAAAAAGGATCCATATACAGTGAAATTATCCATAAACACCTCTATGCAATTTTCTAAAAAATCACTAAAAATACTAATCATGCACCGCTGGAAGGTACCAAGGGCATTGCACAGGCCGAAAGGCATCCTCCTATAGGCAAAAGTGTCGAAGGGGCAAGTGAATGTGGTCTTTTCCTGATCCTCAGGAGCAATAATGATTTGCATATAACTAGAAAAACCATCAAGGAAACAGTAGTGAGATTTACCTGCCAGGCGTTCAAGCATCTGGTCAATGAATGGCAGTGGAAAATGGTCCTTTTTGGTAACCTGGTTCAGCCTCCTATAGTAGATGCAGACTCTCCAACTGTTCTGCACCCGAGTAGGAATCAACTCCTCCTTCTCATTTTTGATGATGGTGAGGCCGATTTTATTCGGGACTATCTGGACAGGACTCACCCATTGGCTGTTGGAGATAGGATAAATGATTCCAGCTTGCAAAAGCTTGGTTACCTCCTTCTTCACTACATCAAGAATTACCAGGTTGAGTCTTCTCTGTGGTTGTCTTATTGGTTTAGCCCCATCCTCTAAATTTATCCGATGCATACATGTGGATGGGCTAATACCAGGAATGTCCGCCAGGGTCCAGCCTATAGCCTTCTTATGCTTCTTGAGAACTGGTAACAACTTCTCCTCTTGCTCATCGGTAAGGGAGGCAGATATAATTACTGGAAAACTTTTGCTCTCATCTAAGTAAGCATATTTTAAGTTTGATGGCAGAGGCTTCAATTCAGGTGTGGGCGGCTGGATAATGGTAGAAAGAGATGGTTTCTCAGCCTGTACCTCATAAAGAAAGTCAGAGGTATGTGTACTTCCTGAAACATGGTTAGTTCCATCTGACTCTATAAAATCAATCTCAAGAGGTAAAACATCACCAGACATGTAATCAATATCAAATTCAGATTCACTCTCAGCATCAAATTCAGATATATGATCAAGTACAAATTCAGATTCAATGCATGAAGAGTGATAGGCATGCATATTAGAATGAAGATCAGTCATGTATTCATCAACAATATGGTCAATTATTTCAACACGAAATACAAAAAGATCTTCAGATGGGTGTTTCATAGCATCAAGAATATTAAAATGATCAGTTATATCACCAAACTCCATAGATAGTGTGCCTGCATATACATCTATCTTAGTTCTAGCAGTTTTCATAAAGGTCTGCCTAGAATGATGGGAATTGATCCTTTAGAAAATCCCTCCTCCATATTTAAAATATAAAAATCAATAGGGAAAATCAGCTCACTAACTCTAATTAAGACATCCTCTATGAAACCACCAGGATAGGCAACACTTCTATTAGCTGAATGAATTACCACATAACACTAACAGAAGCTCCTAAATCTAGCATGGCATTTACAAACTTATTGTTCCGTATAATACAAGGTATGCTGAATGTACCTGGATCTTTACATTTTTCAGGGATTTAGGGAACGGATTTACCAATCAATGCGAAGACATTTCTGCCTACACTAATTCTTTCACTTCCTTTAAGCTTCCGCTTATTAGTGCACAGCTCCTTCAAGAATTTAGCATATCTTGGAATTTGCTTTATTGCATCCAGCAGAGGTATGTTTACCTCTACTTTCCTAAATGTTTCCAAGATCTCCTTCTCGGCCTCTTCCATTTTTTTGTTGGAAATTGCTCTTGGAGGGAATAGAAGAGGGATATGCTGCTTCTCTTTAGATTCACCTGCATAGAAATTGTTAGGTAACTTACTCTTTAAATTTTTGTCATCATCTTTTTCTGGAGTAGAGTGAGGTTGGGCAGGTTCATTGGCGGATGAGGAAGATGCTATTGGTTGAGGTCCTTGACACTGTTTTCCTAACCTCAATGTAATGGCACTCACATTTTTTGGGATTCTGGACAGATTGAGAAGGTAATCTATCAGAATTATGGGATTGTTGTTGATTTAACTGTGTAACCAACTGTCCCATCTGATTAGTTAAGCTCTGAATGGAGGCTCTGGTCTCTTGTTGAAACTGCATGTTTTGCATAGTCATTTGCCTCACAAGTTCTTCAAGGGAAGGTTGCGGAGGGGCTTCAACTATTTGATGTTTCTGGGGTTGTTGCTATTGGATTGGTGGAGGAACGTATGGTCTGCTTGGGCCAACAACATTTTGAAAATAAGTCTATTGTTGTTGTTGCTGCTGTTGTGAAGGATTCGACCATCTAAGGTTGGGATGATTCCTCCATTCGGGATTGTACCTGTTGCTAGAGAGGTCATAATTATTTTGTTGTGGCTGATTTTGCTGCTGAGGTTGAGAAGGTCTGTTGTAGATGTTTGCAGCATAAGCTTCACATTGTTCAATTGCTTCAGATTGTTGCATAGAAGGGAAAAGGTTTGTGTGGTGGTCGGCAGAGGAGCATAAACCACAGAGTCTGGCGACAGGTGCAAATTTTTTATTCATGGCCAGTTGGGTTACCAGGTTAACCAAGGCATCTAGTTTACCTTCAAGCTTCTTAGTCTTGCCTGATGAGGATGAATTTGTGGCTACTTCATGCACTCTTCTAATGACAATAGCATCACTCCTGGCACTAAATTGCTGGGAGTTTGAAGCCATCTTCTCAAATAAATTTTTGGCTTCAGCAGGGGTCATGTCTCCAAGGGCTCCACCACTGGCAGCATCTATCATACTTCTCTCCATGTTGCTGAGTCCTTCATAAAAATATTGGAAAAGAAGATGCTCTGAAATCTGGTGGTGAGGGCAACTGGCACATAATTTCTTAAATCTCTCCCAGTATTCATATAGGCTCTCTCCACTGAGTTGTCTAATACCTGAAATATCCTTTCTGATGGCCGTGGTCCTGGAAGCAGGGAAATTTTTTTCTAAGAATACTCTCTTGAGGTCATCCTAGCTCGTGATGGACCTTGGAGCAAGGTAATATAGCCAGTCCTTTGCCACTCCCTCTAAAGAATGAGGAAAGGCCTTCAGAAATATGTGATCCTCCTAGACATCTGGTGGTTTCATGGTGGAGCAAACAATATGGAATTCTTTTAGATGCTTGTGTGGGTCTTCACCTACAAGGCCATGAAACTTTGGAAGCAAATGGATCAGTCCAGTTTTAAGAACATATAGGACATCCTCATCAGGGTATTGGACGCACAAGCTTTCGTAGGTGAAATCAGGTGCAACCATTTCCCTTAGAGTCCTCTCACGGGGTGGAGGTTGTGCCATGTTCTCAAAATGTTCAAAATCAGAATGTTCAAAACAATAATGCTCAAAATCACCAATAACAGAATGCTCAGGATGCTCAAATGGTACCAAATGTTGTCTAACTAATCTATGAAATGTCCTATCTATCTCAGGATCAAAGGGTTGTAAGTCAGATGGATTTCCTCTAGTCATACACTAAATTCAGCATGCACAATTAGTTGCCTTCTTATGCAAGTAACAGTGTAGGTTTGAACTACAACTATCATTAAATGATATGCAAATGACTTGAAAAATTGTGAGCAACCTTATAAAATGATGATAAGATAGCACAAAAAATTTCAAATGAAAATTCAAAGTCTAACTATATAAGCTAAAACTGATAAGTTAAGAAAAATAAGAGAATAATACTTGGAAAATAAAAAACTATTGACAGAATTGCAATTTTGGAAGAAGGAGACCTCAGCTGGCCTATGGCGGGCTGTCACGGCATGGGAAATTTTTTTCTACCCCAAATAGGTATATAATAATAGTCATTCTGATACTCGGAGCAAAAGTTATGGCCGTTTGAAGTTTTGACAAAAATCAAATTTGCTACTTTTTTGGAACTTTCAAATCTGACCAAAGTAAGGGCTTCAGCTATTTTTCCCGCAAAATATGGATCAAAAGAAGTGACCACAAAAAAATTCAGCCAAAAATAACAACTCTAGCTACCAAAACAAAAAATCCTAATTAATTCAGCAAGGGTGGTCGCTAAAATCCGTCGCTATATGATTTCCCCTACTATGTTTTGCCGCAAGCAAAAGTGGTCGCAAAATCCGTCGCAAAATACTATTCATAGCAAAACACTGAAAACTGAAGCAGGGGAAGCACTTAACAGAAAATGTAAAACAGAACACACACTAAATAAAATACCAAGACACTAAACAACACTAACTAACACACACACTTACACAACACTGACACGAACACAAGAATTAAACACAAACACGACACTAGCTATTATGAACCTTTGGACACTACTCCCCGGCAACGATGCCAAATTTGATCGAGGCCGTTCCCGAATCAAATAAACATTAAAATGTAGTAACTAGGAAGTGATCCTAGGTCGTTTCCCAACGAGCAATGATCAACCAAATGTTCATAACAGATAGTAGGAAATAGTAACAAATTGAGGGGGGGGGGGTTGTTTGCTTTTGAAGATTAAATAGCGAGTAAAATTGAATTAGAAAACTATCATAATTAAAATACGTTGCTTCCCCTTGATTCACAAGCAAGTCTCCTATCTTAGGTTGCGAGAATTTATCCTTTATCAGTTTATCCACTTAATCCAACCCTAAATTAAATTACTAAGTGATATTTAACATAAGACATTCATTATGTGATTAAGCAACACATACATCAATTACTCATAAACAATCATTAAGCATGAACGTAAATTAAGCGCAGAGGCAATTAATCAAGCACTAAGCATGCATGAATTAATAGCAACAAATTCAGAGTAATTAGTGAAGAGGAAAAACTGAACAAAATTTAACAATAATAATAGAACCATAAAGAGAACTGCGCTTGATCCTCAAGAGAAAGCAACGCTGGGGACTTAGCCTTCCATTAATCAATAGATAACGAACTTATAAATTGAAGAGCGAAATTTTATTGCTACTGGAATTGCAAAACGAAAAAATGTCTCAAAGAAAAACCTAAAACTAAAAAAAACGAAATAGGGGAGAGAGAAGAGAGAGAGAAGAGAGAGCCTAAACTAGAACCTTGGTGCTGTTATATAGTTTTCCAGCCCCAAAGCTTACAAATCTGTTTTAAATTCAAGCCCATAAAAAAATTAAATTGAAATCTAGATAAGATAAGATAAGATAAGATCTAGATTAAATAATATATAGATGAGATCAAATCTAAATAATATCTAGATAAGATAGAGATAAGATAAGATCTAATTTTGTAGAATAAAATAGTCTGCCCTCTTCAAGTCCTAGCCCAATTCTGGATTCAAGCCCAATGCTTCATTAATTCCTGAAATTAGATTAAAAACATCAAATTAGTTGGATTGACCCAAATAATAAAACTGCCTAATTAATTTGACAATTAAGACTAATCAGTACTTAAAATGGTGCAAAAAGGGTTAAGAAATAGGAGAAAATAATGGCACATCAGCGGCGTCGGGCAGTCTGCCCTTTTTCTTCATGTACATGTGTTTGCTTGATGTCTTGGGTCTCATTCTCCCCTTGACCACTTTCAAGTGTGCTTTGCTTGAGCACTTGAACGTGGCCCCTTCCCAGCTCCACTAAAACATTTGAGCCATGGTGAGGGCCTTTGAGAGTTTGAGTCCCTTCTTCAACATCTGACCTAATGTGTCAGTCTTCCTGTTTTTCTTCCAAATGAAGCTGACTGACAAGATTGGCTAGCTCTCCTTGAATAGCGTGTCTAAGATGTTGGATCAAGTGACATAATGCATTTTATGAACAGTTGTGACTCTTCACAATTGGATTTGAATTCCAACGTTCAGATATACTGGTAATCGATTACCAATATAGTGTAATCGATTACACTATTTGAAAAATATTTTGGAACGTTACAAATCAGTTAAAAACATTTTGAAATCAAATTTTGTCACTGGTAATCGATTACCAGAGAGTAAATACTCTGGTAACTTAGAAAATTTTGAGAAAACTCTTTTGTAAAACAAAATTGTGCTATGTTTGGATTTTTTGAAAAAATACTTCCCTTGTGAAGTCTTGATTGTTGCTTCTAGATTTCTTCTCTTGAATCTTGAAATAAACTTCTCTTGAATCTTGATCTTGATTATTCTTGAATCTTGAATCTTGAAACTTAATTGTTCTTGAATCTTGATTCTTTGAGACTTGATTCTTGGAGCCTGATTCTTTGGAACTTGCTTAACTCTTGATTCTTTGGCATCATCAAAATAATCTTGGAAGTCATTGCTTCCACATAAGAAAATGTTTGAGTTCGATTCAAATGCCTTTCTCCGCTTCAAGGACTGTTTCTTCAAGGTCATGGCTACTGATGTCATGGCTGTTGGTATGCCACTTATGTTTAATAGGGATGGGGATCCCTGTTTCCCATTCTACTAGTAGTCTAACCCTACCAGATTCAAGTCATTTGACAAGGATCTGTTGACCATTGTGGAGAGGGTCGACAAAAATATTTTGGAGTAGCTACCGGCCTTATTGGACACACGGACCATCTTATCTCTTCCCTCGGCGAGCGATCCCCTCGCAGCCTAGGATGATAAATGTTTTACATTGACTTCTTTTTTTTGTCTGACCTGTGTTGTGGCCTGAATTGACATTTATTGTGATGTTGTTGCTTATTTTGCAGGTATCATAAGTGACTTTGCTTGGAGGCCCCTTGTGAAATAGGCCGAACCTGCTGGTGGGACTGTGCCACTGTCCATTGTCGCCCCTATTGTTGGAGAAGGGGGGCGAATCTGCTGTTGAGATTGACCTTGTTACCGGTGTTGCTGAGGTTGCCCCTAGTGCCCATTCCTTTATTTTGGCTAAGAGAAAATGAGATGGCAGTGCTGGGGTGCTAGGCCATAATAAGTCAAGGGCCCTCTTGAGTCTTCGTGTCTTAAGGCAAGCTACAAGGTTGACACCTTGCCTGTCGGCCGAAGCATCTGCTCCTACTGTTGCTACAATCGTTGTTCCTGCCTGTTATTGCTGTTACTTTTGCTCCTCCACCTCCTTTTGCTATGCCTATTTAGGAGGCCACTCGTGCTGCTGAAGTTGGTATGTCGGCTGCTTCGGTTGGTTCTGTTGTGGTGCTTTCGTCCATTGTTGTTGCACCTTTGATGAGTGTCGATGTCGCGACCACAAGTGCCTCCCTCACCCAGTATTATGATCAGCCGTTGAGGTGCTTCACCTTTGGGGACTTCCAGCTATCACCTATGGTAGAAGAATTTGAAGAGATCCTAGGATGCCCTCTAGAGGGAAGGAAACCATACCTCTTCTCAGGGTTCTATCCCTCATTAGCTAGAATTTCCAAGATAGTCCAAATCTCGGCACAGGAATTAGACCATATGAAGCAAGTCGAAAATGGGGTGGTTGGAATACCGAGAAAATATTTGGAGGCAAAAGCAAGAATCTTGGCAGGTAAAGGCAAATGGGCCCCATTCATAGACATTCTCGCGCTGTTGATCTTCGGAGGAGTCCTCTTTCCGAATGTGGATGGGTTGCTGGACCTGGCAGCAATCGACGCTTTTCTCGCCTATCATAACCACAATGAAAGCCCGGTTGTTGCTATGCTAGCCGACCTATATGACACCTTCAACCGAAGAAGTGAAAAGAGAAATACAAGGATTGTTTGTTGTACTCCAGCTCTTTATGTATGGTTAGTTTCACACCTTTTTTGCCAAGAGGTGAGGCATGCTTGGCCGCTAGAAAGCCACCGTTCATGCACAGAGAAAGGAGGGGCAAATTGGGACCAACTCTTAGCAAGCAAAGAACGAGCATCAGTCAACTGGTTCCCTCGATGGAAGGAAGGAAGAACCGGAGTTCATATTTCATGCGGAGGATTTCCAAATGTTCCCTTGATGGGGGCGAGGGGTTGCATCAGCTACAATCCCGTTCTTGCTATAAGACAACTTAGCTACCCTATGAGAGGGGCACCACTAGAGGATGAGCTCGCGCCTGTCATTTCACGAGGTTTCAATAAGACCGACGTGGAGACACTTCAGAAGGTTCGCAAGGCATGGGAGGTGGTGAGAAAGAAGGACAAAGAACTCAGGGGCAGTAACAATGGGCCCATCGGTGGCCACCGTAAGTGGTTGAGAGCCCACGTGCAAGGTTTGGATTGGCTCCCAAGTTTGAGAACCACTAAAAGGGAGGAAGTTAAGGCACCAGAGGAAGATGAAGAGGTGCAGGCCCATAGGACAAAACTCGAGCAAGCTCAAACAGTCAAAGAAAGGTTCAAATCAGCAGCTCTAAAGATCCGAAAGGAGAATGCCGAACTGAGAAATATAAATACAGCTACCACCAAAGCCTTGGAACAAGAGACCAAGAGGGCTCGTAGGGAAGAGCACGGCGGGAACAAGTTCCGAGGGGCTCTGTGGGGCAGCAACAGCGAGCTTAAGCTCCGGAGAGAGGAAAAGGACCAATCACGAGTGGACAGTTTGATCTTGAAAGATGAGTTGAAGTTTTGCTCAAGGTCCAAAAGAAACCTGTCTCAGCGGTTATGCGAGACAGAGACCAACATGTTAGCCATCATCAGAAAATACCAAGAAGAACTAAATCTAGCCACGTCCCACGAGCATAGAGTGGCGGACGAGTATGCCCAAGTGTACGCGGGAAAGGAGGCTAGAGGAAGGGTGATCGACTCATTACATCAAGAGGCAACGATGTGGATGGACCGATTTGCCCTTACCTTGAACGGGAGTCAAGAGCTTCCCCGACTACTAGCCAAGGCCAAGGCAATGGCGGACACCTACTCCGCCCCGGAGGAGATCCATGGACTTCTCAGCTATTGTCAGCATATGATAGACTCAATGGCCCATATAATTAGAAACCGCTAGGAAGCTTGTATTGTCACTCAAATCTTGACTAGTTATAACTTTCTGAATAAAATGAGTTTATCCCACGTTTTTACTCCAAAAATCAGTGCGAATCAAGTCACTCCCGCATTTTATCTCTAGCAGGCATTGTATGTTGGTCTCAGCCTTTGTCACGGGAAGCCGGAAGGTCCATATCACCTTCTTAACTGTACACATGGGGCACTGCGCCCCCAAATGCGCAAGTAAGAAGAGATAATCTTTCGGGCTCTCATTTCCATAAATGCATTCATATCATGCATCGCATAAGCATCTCTTCGTGGCATCATAATGAACATATCATTCCTGCATTTGTCTGTTATAATATTCCAGCCTCACATTTTGCATGAGTCATTGCGTCATCATGCATATGCGTTCAACATACTTTTTGTTCTACAAACTGCATACCTTTTGTTTTCATGTTCGCTCATGCGTGATCCTTGAATTTTCCTCTACAAAACAAAAACAAAAAGGGAAGCATGAAAATTCATGATACATTCTTGGTTGCATATATTCGGTACCATGAGCCAACCATGTTGGGATTATAAACCCGTTTCACTTAAAAACAAAACGAGTGAACATGGTACCTAATGCATGGTTAACTAGGAAATGATGTTTCTTCTGGCATCTTAACCTCATAATTACATTTTCCATGCATAGCATATGTATTCCTGAGTCTTTCATCTCTATGAAATAGTGTTGAAGTATTGGCGATAAGAATTGCGATTCCTTGGATTACGAGGTTGAACCAAGCTCATGCTTTTGCGAAACTGGTTCATCAAGTCAAGTTGAAGTATGGAAGTAACCACCTTGCAAAAAAATTGGGGCAAAAGATGGATCGAGTTACATCGTTGCTTCATCTACTGCCAAACACATTTAGGACTTTTGATGTCCTTGTTACTTCCAATTTCACCTTGACAAAGATGTCATGGACCATGTTGAAAATCTAAATTGATTCAACCCCATGTCCTGCGTAAAAATTCACAATACTTCAACTGTGCATCATTCGCATACATCCATCCTTTTCATTGGTTGCATTGCTCATTGCATTCTTTCCTTGAAAAAAAATGAACTTAATCATCAAAAAGAAAAAAAAAACACGCTTTACGGTGCCCTTACCGAACCTGTGCTAGAGCTAGAGTAATGGGTGAAGTAGAGGAGGTGCAAGAGCAGATGAAGGCCGACATGGAGGCCATGAAAGAGAAAATGACCACAATGATGGAGGCCATGATGAGCATGAAGAAGATAATGGAAGCCAATGCGGTTGCAGTTACCGCTACCAACGCTGTTGCTAAGAAAAAAAACACGCTTTATGGTGCCCTTACCGAACCTGTGCTAGAGCTAGAGTAATGGGTGAAGTAGTGGAGGTGCAAGAGTAGATGAAGGCCGGCATGGAGGCCATGAAAGAGCAAATGGCCACAATGATGGAGGCCATGATGAGCATGAAGAAGATAATGGAAGCCAATGCGGTTGCAGTTACCGCTACCAACGCTGTTGCTCAGCTCATCCACAAAAAGGTTAGAGCATTGCCTACGACACATGGCCGACCAATAGGCTACCATAGTCCAAAGCCAAAGGTAAGCAAAGTACTAGGTCCGTGACAGACAAGTCGTCATGCGTCCAGCTCAAGACGTTAAAGAAGCGCTACTAGGAGGCAACCTAGTTACTTTTAAATTTCTGCTTGTTATTTGATCACCTTTTGTTTCGCAAGTCATAGTAGGACACACCTAGTTGCTCATGATCCTAGGAATTTAAATAAAACAAGCGCAAGCAAGGAAGGTAGTCATACCTCACAAAATATATGTATGTGTGTTTAGGTAGCAAGATACCTTAGATATGCATGTATGTAGCAAAAAGATATCTCACAAAATATATATATGTATGTTTAGGTAGCAAGATACCTTGGATATGCATGTATATAGCAAAAATATCTCACAAAACATATATATGTATGTTTAGGTAGCAAGATACCTTGGACACGCATGTATATAGCAAAATACCTCACAAAAATGTACATATGTTTAGATAGCAAAATACCTCATGGAAAAAAAAAGAAAGAAGAGAGAGGAAATGAACAAATGATAAATAACTTAAAAAAGAAAAAAAGAGGAAAAGGAAAAGAGAGCAAGTAAGGAAAGAAAAAGAAGAAAGGAAAAAAGAAAATAATAAGAATAAAGAGTTGTCTAGCTAAAAAAACAACATGTTCGTGAAGAGAGATAATTTCCAACTTTTATTTGAAGGAAAAATTCGCTGATCATAGCTAGTTTTTGAAAAAATGTGTGTACACATTTGAAGGGTAAATGCTGTGAAAGTTTTTCCGAACACCCAAGATAGACTCGGATGAATGCACAAATTGATAAAAGAACATATTTTGGAAACACTGGGTTGACTAAAATAGGGAAAATGAATTATGAGCCCTAGCATCACATGACCAAAAAATTTTCGACACTTGAGTGTCCACATAGGTGCATGCATGATTAGTTTTGCATAAAATTTCCAAATCATCATTATTGCATTTTTGTCATGGAAATAATGTGGGACATCCCCTTTTATCCTGGGACCAAACCAAACCCTAACATATATCAAGTCCAGCCGTTCTACAAGCCTTGAGCCAAAATCCCAACTTATCATAAACCTTGATCCAGGGTGAGAATGTCAATCCTTTCCCTCGGAAGAAAACAAAAGAAAATAAAAAAAGGAAAGAAAGAAAATTCCCAATCAAAGAGGAGGAAAAAAAAGAAAGAAAATTCCCGATGAAGGATCAGAAGAAAACAGAAGAAATATGCAAAAAGGTCTTTGGACCAGACAATATCTGAACAATACATAATTGTCACCAAGTAAACAAGAAAAAAGGAAACCACGACCTAAAGTGGCCCTCTCCCTTTGATTGCCAACCAAAATCCTGTGCGTCGGTGACTTGTTCACCTCACACTAAACAAAAACAGAAAAGGAAAAGGCCAAAAACACTCAAAGCCGAATTCCCCACCAAAAAACACCATTCCCAAGAAAAAGTCATATTGATCCATGATCACGCATGTAATCTTTGATTTGATAGGAAATAATTTGCAAAATCAAGTCATGGCATATCTATGGTTCGGAATTAGGATGAAACACTTACCCGTGTGAGATTGATACACTTTGAGTGATTTTCTTCTATTTTTGTTGAACCCAGTGTTTCCTCTAAATGCTCATTTAGAAGCGAAATGCTAACATCCAAAATCTCATTTATGGTTATGAGAAGATTTCATCAGTATACTTCCCTTCCCCGATAGACACATTGTTTTTCATCTGAAAAGCATATGTTGCTCTGATTAGTTGGAAGTTTTCTCTCTTTACTAAAGCATGTTCGCATTTTAGTGAAGAAAACACCGAGACTATTTTTAGTCTCACAAGTTATCCAGAACTACGTAGGTCTGAGTTCCTCATTGAGGATACATAGGAGCAAGAGCCTCGTTTTTGTCGGCCGCCCCACAATTTCTGTCATACTGACACTAGAGTGATGTTACATGCGGAGATACTCGAGTGGTTATCCGTTTAAACTTTCTTTTGCTATCTTTAAGACTCAAAGCATGATAGCACGCAGAGACTAACGTCACCTTCTGCACCCTTTGTCAATCACGGCCAACAAGCCCGTTGACACGCGGAGATTTACGTCATCTTCCACGCGGACAATTTCTGTCATACTGACACTGGAGTCACGTGACATGCGGAGATACCCGAGTGGTTATCCGTTTAAACTTTCTTTTGTTATCTCTAAGACTCAAAGCATGATAGCACGCAGAGACTAACGTCGTCCTCTGCACCCTTTGTCAATCGCGGCCAACAAGCCCGTTGACACGCGAAGATTTACGTCATCTTCCGCGCAGACAATTTCTGTCATACTGACACTGGAGTCATGTGACATGCGGAGATACCCGAGTGGTTATCCGTTTGAACTTTCTTTTGCTATCTCTAAGACTCAAAGCATGATAGCATGCAGAGACTAACGTCGTCTTCTGCACCCTTTGTCAATCGTGGCCAACAAGCCTGTTGACACGTAGAGATTTATGTCATCTTCCACGCAAACAATTTCTGTCATACTGACATTGGAGTCACGTGACATGCGGAGATACCCTAGTGGTTATCCGTTTAAACCTTTTCTTGCTATCTCTAAGACTCAAAGCATGATAGCACATAGAGACTAACGTCTTCTTCTGCACCTTTTGTCATCCAGAGGTGGCAGGCCCGATTACATGCGGGAACCAGCTGGTCCCGCATTTTTGCCTTTATCATTCAAGAGCAGCAAGTTGGGTGGTAAACGCGCATAGACGAATTCTGCGCCTTTGTAATCCAGGGACAACGAGTCAGTTGCATACGGAGATATCATATGGTCACCCGCAACTTTCGTCAACCGAGAGGAACAAAATTAGTGTCTTATCTTTACTTCCCTTTTGTCTCCAATAAAAGACAATTAAAGAGTGTCATACCCTAATTTCGTCCAGGGACCATTGTTTGGTGGCATGCAACTTTCGTTTGACCACTTCGAGGTACTTGGCACCCATCGTTAGGCAATTCGTAAAGTTTTGTGACATTACGGAAAGAAAACAAGTATCGTTACGTAATCCGTAAGGTTCCGTAACGTTACGGAAAAAGAATCAGCAAAGAAGAGGCGTGAACTTATCAAGATAGGGGTGTAAATAGCAATTCGAGTCTAGGCCCTTCTGGAACATTTTGGAAGTTGGGTTGCTTAAGGAGGAAGTAACTGGGCAGCAAGCTCCTCCACGTTTTTGAAAAATGGTTTTTGGGGCTTCCGTGGCTTCCGTAAAATTTCTGAAAATCTTGGGTAAGCATATTCCACTTAACATTGGTGAACGGGAAGAGAAAAAAGATGAAAATTAAATCCGAAACACTTCCGTAAGGCTTCCGTAACTTTTCCGTAAAATACGAAAAGGGGGTGAACTTAGTAATTCGGGTGCGCTTACAAATCTTCTTCATTAAGTCTCTGGGCGGCAAGCACCTCCCTTTTTTCCTATAAATAGGGGAGGGGGGAGCTGTTTCAAAATGTTCAAGACCCCTTGGCTTTGCATTTCGACTATTTTGGACAAAAAAACACGTTTTCGTGAAGAAAAATCGAGTCGAAGTGCTTCCGTAACGCCTCCGTAAGCGATTCTGTGAAAATTCTTCATTGTTATTCACCGTTCTTCGTTCTTCAACGGGTAAGTTTTCGAATCCGAGACTTTCAATTCATTTCTTGTTTTGTGTACTTTCACTTTAATTTCGTTTACTTTCAGTTTTCTTTTCTTCCCTTTTTAACGTGCTTTAGTCATTTACTTAAGTCATTTTCTCGCCTAATCAAAAAATAAAATAAATTTCCACCGATCATTTGAATTGTAACACCCGTTAATTTCTGTAAAAATGAAATCCGACCGTTCGGTCATGCCGTAACCACGTTGGAAACCAAAAAGAGGTAAAATAATAATATAATAATAAAAAATATTCATAAACCAAACTTTTGTCATCGCCTAAAAAAGCCATTTTCAAAGGTCCAACGCCTTGAAATGGTCTTTTCCGCTTTTATTGGTTAAGTGTAGATTTCTAAAAAGCCTAAAATCAATATGTAACTTTGTTACCTCTTTCAAAAATAAAGAAATCATTAATGGTCCAATGCCTTAATGTTTTCTCACTTTTCAAAAGAATCGAAAGATTGTCTAATGGTCCAACGCCTTGAATGACCTTTCATTCAATAAAAAACTAAAAAATAACTTAACCAAAATGCTTTGTTCACAAAAGAACTACGTAGGTTTGATTTTCTCATCACAATTGAGGAATACGTAGGATCAAAGGGAAACGTCCTTGTCGACCACAAAAAGATAAAAACATAAAAAGGCATAAAAGAGACATAAGAACATAAAAAGAGAAGATAACATAAATTGAAGTCATATTTGCACATTTGATTAAAGGTTGTCGTCTCTTGTGACGGACGTGTGGGGTGATAATACCTTCCCCGTGCCTAAGGGTAGGTTGCGACAGCCACCAACTTTTATTTGAGGAAAACGTCGGAAAAACCGGAAAAGACGTGGTCTACGAAGTTTAAGTGAAAAGGTTCTGGAGTTGTATTTACGCACGGGGAAGGTATTAG